>NC_060207.1:61880000-62147500 GCF_021130785.1 Homalodisca vitripennis
TAAAACATACATTACAATGATTAATATAATTGTTAACTTAACTTAGTCTACCTGCATATTGTATAGTAATTTATTACTTTTTTTCTTATTTACTTTTTACGAGGGGGTACCCAAAAGTAACCGGAATTGTATTGCTGGCAGCCGGCAGCGTGTAGTACACATTCCTGCCACTAGGCCATTGTTTTGCTTTGATGCATAAACTAATCAACTGATCGTACTGAAATTTTACATGCACATTCTTAGGTTTCCTGGGATGAATATAGGCCTATTCCTATTTTGAAAATCCTTCCGGGCTATACCTCACAGGTCTCTTAAAGCAGCTAAAAATTCCATTTTAGTCTTTAAAGTTGTGGAAATATTAATTGAAAGAGCCTGTTTAAATTTAATCAACTGTTCTGTGTAAACATTGTATTATGACAGTATGACTATATGTTTCATTAATTTAACCACTATTTTCAATTTGTTTACATTCATAGAGTAAAAAACATAAACAAAAGTAAAAACACACCTCTTATTTCAATATCATGGGAAACAACACAAACCAATTAATTTATTTCAAGAGTTTACTTAATGAACTAAATTGTAAATGTGTACATGTAACAATACTGAGTTTGGTTTCCTTAGACATTGTGGGGTGGTATATTTTCAGTAGCCGAAAAGAACAAAAATTGAAGGAGCTGGGCATTAACATAATACACCATACACTGCTGCTGACAAAGTTAAGAAGAATGGGTGCCAAAGGTACAGCTCTTACACTATTACATTCTTATTTATTTAACCGTAAACAGAGGATAGTTTTTGCTGATAAATCAGGAAAATATTGTTCTAATTGGGCAGATGTGAAATATTTAGTGTACCCCAACGGTCAAATCTTAGGCCCCATTATTATTCATTGTCTATGTCAATGATCTGTCACATTACCTCCCTAAAGAAGTTTGTAGAATCTTTTTATATGCAGACAATACGACTGCTCTAATTAGACGAAAAATGTTAAGTGACAGAACTTAAACACCAAAGATGTCATCCACAAACTAGTCAAAATTTTCCTAACTCACAGTCTGTTGTTAAATCGAGACAAGACTAATAAATTACGCTTTAAATTAAGACATGATCATTCTATAAAGGATTTAGTAATAATACACTAGTAGTAACATTTTTAGGCATACATATTTACACTAAATTAAATTTTTCTTGACCATATCAATACGTTAAATAAGACACTTAATTCAACCAGATATGCTTTAAGTACGCGAGTTAGAATAACATCTTTGGAAGTTGGTATTGCTGTTTATTAAGCCCATGTATACTTGATGTTGAGTTATGGAATTACTTTGTGGGATAATAATTGTTTCAGATGTGCAAAAACTCTATAATAGTCAAATATCAATTATTAGAACATTAGGTTCATTGAAACGCAAGAACAACATGTAAACCACTACTTTAAAAATGTAACATCCTTACTTTGCCATGTATGTATATTTTAAAAAATACAAATGTAATCATACATATCACACAAGAAATTGTAATTTGTTTCAATATCCGACACATAAACTAAAAAAATTGAAACTAGTCCTCTTTATCTAGGTTTGAAATTATATAATAATATTCCACTGTCATATAAAAACTTCCTTTATCTAAATTTACAAACAAATTAAAAGAAGCACTTTGTCAAAAAAACATATTATAATGTAAATGAATTATTTGAAGACAGTTTATGAAAACAAATAATATAAAAATATATCTTTAAAAAAAATTGTTAAAATGGGTTTAAGCCTTGGATTTAATGAATGTTTTTTTTAATGTTTTATAACGTTTCTGTATTGATAAAATATGTAATGTTTTAGAATAAGCTTAGTTATGTAGTTTTAATCATTGACTATGTACCAGTTTTTTATTACATTGTGATAACAGAAAACGTGTTATACAATAATTATTTATTTATTGTCTAATTTAGAATATCATTCGCTCTGTGTACCAGTTTTTTATTACATTGTGATAACAGAAAACGTGTTATACAATAATTATTTATTTATTGTCTAATTCATAATATCATTCGCTCTGTGTACCAGTTTTTTATTACATTGTGATAACAGAAAACGTGTTATACAATAATTATTTATTTATTGTCTAATTCAGAATATCATTCGCTCTGTGACTACAATTCAAGAAAACAAGTGAGCGCAATGAAGTCTGTGATTCTAGCAAATGGAATCACATAGATATACACGAATCACTATATATATTATAATAGAAAATCATCGAGGAAACATTGTATCCATTTCTCACTGATGAGTTATACGATACAGCGTAGGTATATAAATACTGATATAATTCCTAGACTGGACCCAGGAAACAGTACGATATAGCGAACATGGATTGGGAAGAAAACATATACTATACTGTATCATGTATGATCTCTACATATGGATAATAACTAATAACAGTCATAATGTTGTTGATATTAATGTTGTTTATTATTATTATTATTATTGTTATTGTTAATATTATTGATGTTGATATTAGGTTTTAATTTTCAATAACAATGATTTTATAATTATAAAATTACAGAAAAAAAATGTGCGGGTTTTGAATCCAACCTCATTTAAAAATGTATTATGTAGGTCTATATTATAATATATAGATTGTTTCTCGTGGGAAAATTAGCAAACTCCAATTTTGGCATTAGAAATATAATTAATAAAATTAAAATCAAAGAAGTGCCAAACATGGACATAAGGAAATTATTTACTGATGCTATGATATATGACTAATTTCCATTTTAAAAAATATCATAGGGCCCCTTCTTGTATTATATCACTAAGTGCTTTTCACTAAGAAAAGGTATGAATCTTTTTGTTTTTGGAGGTTCCTCCTTACATTGGACTATTATATAGTTCCAAAATTTTACTGAAATCTTGCGAGCTATTCCAGTCAAATATATGGAAATGTTTGCATGAGAAATTGCGAAGTGAAGTCGCTGGTTATGTGCCAGTCTATTTATATAAATATAATGTGTCCATCATTGTCCTCATTTTTTATAAGTATGTATTAACTCTTTGTACCCTGGGCCCTTAATACATGTTTCGGGCGGTGGGCTGCCCTGGGGGTTTATGATGCTTTTAAAAAATTCTGTTGTTTATTACAGTAATTATGTTATAAACTCATACTATATATCTTATTAACCCATTCACCTACTTCGACGGAGCCATTCCGCCGCTTCCGCCGCGGGCCCTGCCATACTTCGACGGAGCGTTTCCGCGGCAGTAATAGTTCACTTTAAACTGGACAGATAGCTGCACTAATCAAACTATGTTTCGTTTCTATGGTTAATTGTTTGTTTAGAACAATATTTTTTTCATTAGTTGGCTAAACTGACGTAAGCAAAGAATAACAGATGGATTTACTCCATATGATACCTGTTGTTGTTAGTGTCCGTAAACATGGCTGGTAATAGGTTACGTGACAGTGAAATAAATCGTTTTATGAACAATTCTAATAATTGTAGTGAAGAATTCAGTACCGGAAGTGATCAATCAGATGTGGAATGGGATCGTGTGACACGGAAACAGTTTGAAAACTCCGATATTTTCGATTCAGAAGAGGAATTACCAACTCCTGACATCGGACCGGCAACTGACTTCGTAGGCCTTGTCAATGCAAATCAATTCTTATGAATATAAATATAAATATGGTAGGGTATATAATATAAAAACGATATAATTGTGTGTAAATATACTATGAAATATACAAAACTCTTTTGGTGTGTGACTTCTAAGGACAAATAAGGTAGGCTACACAATAATAATTCCATTTCAGGTTTTCATTTTGAGAACAAAATATTGGTGGTGGGCAAAATAAAATTTTATTTAAAAATAAATTTATGTTATTACCGGTATGTTATAGGTTATATCTCATAATAGGTACCTTAATGCACAGTTTTTTTTTTTTTTTTTTTTTTTTTTTTTTTATGCAGGGAGTTTTAAATGGTAGGCAAGGTCAAGAAAAACACTGCTACAAAATTTTTTTAGAACACTAGGATTTACTAGAAAGTTACAGCTAAATATCTGCACACCTAAATAATAGGCAAAAATAATGGAATTCCTTGGCCCAACAACTGTGTGCTAAAATATTAGTAGGTGAATGGGTTAAAGATAGAGATACATACTTTTTTAAATGTATACAAATATAAAGTTTATTTTCAAAATAAAATTATTACATACTACTGAATGTTATGTAAAAAATACAAAAAAAGTTTTTGCTACATAGCTTGTTAGTTCAGGTAGTTCGCCTTAGTGTGGTAATTTTTAAAGCACAATGGTCTGAATCAAATACAGGATCTCGCACATTTTCGTTTAGATCGTTCATAAAGTCAATATTTGGTCCCAGGTGTGTATCAAAATCATCGTCATTTTAAGACTCGGAGTCAAACAAAAGATCGCGAATTGCATCACTTTTGATTTCATCACCCATATTATTTAAACACGAAAATAATAAGTAAAGAATATAAAAGAAAATCAACGGAAAGTCGAGAAGAAAAAACAAAGCGAGTGTAAATACAAAACAAAACACACGGATAACCTCAGATTGTTTGCATTTGCCTTTACTTCATTCAGTAAGAAACTAAAGTTCTGATTATTTACAAACAGTTAAATTCACATTTATAATACATTATAATAACATTTGCTTCAGTATTTGTCGGAAATATTTGTAGAAAACTTAGTAAGACATCACTAAGACTCACAACAACACACAACGTGAAACACTACAAAGCAAACTGACAGTACCGACGATCAGCCGCGGCGCCTACGATCAGCTGTCTAGACTCACTTGTAGTATGACGATAATATAATTTCATTACTAAAACGTGACCCAGGGATCTCAAAACCAACAAATACGAACTTAGACAACCAATGAACATAATCAAAATGTTTGAATCCCAAAATAAGATGACTGAGCTAAATAATACAATTAAATAACATGACCCAAGCTATACACGGACGCCGTCCCCACCCCCCCCCCCCCCCACCCCCCCCCCCCCCCACCCCCCCCCCCCCCCACCCCCCCCCCCCCCCACCCCCCCCCCCCCCCACCCCCCCCCCCCCCATCTAACCCTCAGCTCATCAGGCCACTCGTAATGGCCTGTTTTCTCTTCCTGTTTTCCCATTCAGTTTGTCAGATAATTATGTGTGTACTGTAGTTATAAAATTTAATTCTTTATTAATGGGTGTATAAAAACTCACAAAATAAAAAGTTACTAAAATTGGTTGTTGTGATTTTTCACTGTAGTGAAATGCATTTAAATTATTACAAAAATAACTAAGCAGAAAATCAATAACATAAATCAGAATAATACCTGTTATTTCCAGTATACACAGTACTGTCATACTGACAGCAAACAGTTTTTCCATTGATGTAGCCAAAAACGTACTGTATCAATTGTTGGAACTTAACATTTCAAAAAATGGCCACGACTGCGAAGTCATACTTGAAAGAAGGAATTTAATGCGAATCCATGTCTCCAGCCGTCATCTGAGTCATATGTCATGTAGAGATCCCATAGATCGGAACCGGAAAGTGCAATCTAAAATGATTAAAAATCGATATTAGAACAAAAAAAAAACTTTGATAAGGTTACAAATTGAAAATAAACACATTTCTTAACAATCCTCTGATTTAGTTTATAAACTATATCCCAATTATTTTTTTAATCAGAAAAAGAAAACCAGATTCAAGTGTTGATCGTAGTTTATTAATACATTACGATCAACATGAACCCAAGTTGTGGTAAACAGAGATCAAGAATGTTTCTTAAATACATCATAAAACACCAGTAGTTTCCTAATGTTTACTGTCTATTTGGTAATCCTTTACACTGTGTTTAAGTTATTATTAGTTATTATCAAATCAAGAATACATGATGTTCTACTTACTGGTGCAATCTGGATTATCCTCAAACTGTATCATGAACACAAAATTTCTTCAAACTTTTTCTCGTGGAAGAGTCTAGCAAATTGCCCACCGACTGACCAAAGGTAAGAGGAAATAGAAAAGTCTGGCAGAGTGAAATAGTCCCCCCTAGACTTACTCCTGTCCATTGAGTTTTTTCTAGAAGTCCTGGGCTCGTTGATAAGACTTTTTCCAGAACAGTTTACATATCATTTGTCATTTCACTTTGCTTATTTCAACCTGAAAAAAAAAAAAAAATATAAATATATTAAATATTATAATATATTTAAATAGTGTAGTAATATTAAAAAATTGAAAAAGTGAAACTTGAAGAATTTTCCTTCACAGGAATAACTTTTGAATTTCTTCCAGTCACATAACACACTATCATATTAAAGCAGCTCAAAAAATATTGAGAGGAATGTATTTTCAACAATTTTGCTTATAAAAAAAATAGTTCAAGTAATTTGTTTATAGTTTAAAATATTTTTTAAAGTGGGTAATTTAGTTTAGAATTACCCACCACTCCCATCACGGATGTTATGGAGATTTTTGTAGTCTAGTCTGGCCACTTTCAATGAGTCAATTGGTCCGTGATAAAGCTGGTTGGAATGTCCTCACCTTAAGTTTAATGGTGAGAGCGGTTGGTTTTTGGGTGGAAGTTTGTGACGGGATCAGGTGTATTTCTTGCAAAGTGATAACAGACTCCAAAACAAGAAACACCCACTTTGCATTTTTTTGTTTTGCATTTAAAACACAGCCTATTGCTTATACTTTTTGAAACTTTACTTGTTTTTTAAAACTTTTCATAACATGCCATCCTTGAAGATATCTCAATTGGTGATTGATTTATGGTTTTATATCCCGTTCTTTCTCCCCCCCCCCCCTCAAATGCCAATAGTAGCTAATTATTCCTGAAGAATGAGCGTTTATATCTGGTAGAGGAGGTAAAAGAAAAGAAAATCACAAACATCATCAGAAAGGCATGTGCCATAAAGTTTTAGATAAGGTTTTTTTGGTTTTTGACTATAGCCCACAAAAATTTGAAAATGAGAAAATATCAATACAAAACTGTTAAGAAAAACAAGTAAATTATCAAGTAAAGAAAAGTGAAGAGCACAAATACGAAATAATAAAATAGATAGGAACAGAACTCGTCCACACCTGATTTATAGGGCAACACACAGATGCTTCTTGACGAAAACCAAAGCATTATTCAACGTGTTTGGAGAACAACTCGAGGACAAAAGAAACATACTCAGGCCTCGCTGGATTGGATGTAAACGGCTTGCGCTATATTCTGATAAGCCCAAGACTGGAACATAGGGCAACCATTTGAGATCGTCAGGATCCAACAAACACCATCCCACAATCTACGACTTTCGACAGTGGCAGGGGAGGCTTGGGCTTAGATCCTTAGAACCCTCAAACATACCATGTGCACCTGGACACCCATCCAATTGTGGATCAATGGGGACTTTAATTAGATTTTTCATAATATAAATGCACACAATATAAAATCAGATATGTCTTATAAAACATAATACTCTAATAATGACAGTGAATATAATTTTTTAACTTTATTTTTTTCTTGTAACAACCATATTTTCTGATGGCTACAAGAAATTAATTCCTATATAGATTTACATCCGCAACTTATTTTTCAAACATATGATCACGATTTTGGCCAGTTCTTCTTTGCCCTAATAAATAATATTGTTAGAAGTACTTAAAGGTATAGTTCAATGTCTAACATTACCATTCTTTATATTTCTTGTGCACAGTTCACAAAATACACAATTGTTAATGATTCTAATCCAAGATTTTCTTCCAAATATCTTTAGACAGGTTTTGGTTCTGATAAAAGCACACGATATTTTAATCAGACAGAGGTTGTTGAAAGCAATATTTTTTTTGTTAGTACACTTGCTTTAAACCAATGAAATTTGTTTGTTTTTTTTTTTAATATGAGTTAATCTAGAAGGGAAGAGCAACTTATAAGATAAGGATAAGAATCTTCCTTTATTCATAGTTTGTATACAATTTATACATGAATAATGTCAGCATTTGTATATACAATATAGTTGAACTAATCTTTACATTAACAAATTAGAATTCTGGTATATTTTCCAATTTAAACATAGCCATACATAATTATATAATGGTTAATCTATAAACAATTATATTTCTGTTAAGTTCAATATTACAAATTAAAGAGAAACTTTAAATTCTTAAAAATAAGCCTTCTCAAATTAATGAAACTAACTAATGAGGGCCATCTGATTCATAAAATTCCTCTCATTGATTAAAGTGCCTTTGCTGTCAGGTAACTTGTTAATTTTTTTCTTAAATTTTGGCAAGGTTTGTTTCCGATCTAAAATGTTTGGGCAAGGTAATCTTTGAAGAAATTATTAGTCCCCGACGTAGGTTGGGCTTTTTTATTTATAGTAACATCAAGAATTTATGTATGCCCAATTATTCTAGTATCTGTAATTTCCTGTATTGTATGTTTTTGAGTAGGATGATCTGATATTTCAATACATTCTTTTGCAGTTTTAAGATTGTGGCAGTAATATATTAAGGTAAATACTGTTGGAATTTGTAGCTGTGAGCAGAATAAATTTTAACTGACTGAGTCTCTCCATCCCTAAGATTTCTAAAACATGATCCTGGCAGCCTGTTTTTGTAATTTCAGAATTCTATTTGAGAGATTTGCTTTGACTGTTCCCCCCCGTATAGGCTAAGTTCCAAAGTTGATGTAGAGAATGAATGAGATGTGAATAAAATAAATATAGTTTTCAATGTTTTGAGATTGCTCAGCTTTGGACATTCTTCCTCAGAGCAAGAATAATCCAGATGTATATTTTGGATGAAATTCTATTTACGTGGTTTGTCCCAGGTCTAAATTTTTTGTCAATCGTCAACCCTAGAAATTTTGTGCTGTCTGTTTTGATCCAGTTCATGATTCATCTATTAGGATTTTAAGGTATGGTCCTCTTTATATTTGAATTTTGTTTAGTGAAAAATTTGCATAAGGGTGTCTGTTTTTTCAATTAATTGACTAATAAATTTTTTTGGGCCACATTTTGAATAAGAATTGGAAAATATTAAGAAAAGATGATAATTCAAGACTGTTTTTATATTGTCCACTGGTTTACAAGAAGATTAATAGTGTCATCTGCATTATAAACAAATTTTTCCCCCGTTTCCCATCGGACCACACTGGGGCAATCCACTTCAAATAGCATACAAACAGCAAATGGGCCTAAAATGGGAAACCTTGGGGGACGCCATATTTTATGTGAACTGCTGCGCTCTTGAATGAATTTTGGTTGATTCTTGTTTTTCCGATTTTGCTTTAGGTTATCTCAACATATTGAGTGGCTTGCGGATTTTGGTTAAATAAGATTTGAATACCAGAGCAGCTAGTTTTTTTCTATCAATATTGAGGATTTTCCAAGGAATCTGTAGAAAATTTTAGGAATGTGAGACACTGTCAAATATGTCTCGACTCAGGTCCGAAGGAAAATGGCAGCCACTTTTTTCTTTTTAAATCAATATGTTTTCATTATTGACTGCAGCAAAAATCAGTTGCAAATGCTGTAATCACAGACTTTGCCAGAATCGTGAAACCATGCCTGTATCCTTGTTCAATTAAACTATTAGATGTCTAGATAAGAGGCAAAAAATTGGTTGTACAACTACTCGCTCATAGACTTGTTGAAAAAAAACATGATAACTGTAGAAATAGGACGGTAGCCAGAGATACATCATGAGGGTCACCCTTCTTGAAAACTGGGACAAACTTTGGCAATTTTTTCATTTTGATCAGGAAATATACCATGTGACAAAAGAGTGAATATAATGGAGATGGAGCCAGAGGGCCACTGAATAACTTCCCCTACCACATTGTTTTAAGACAGCCACAGCACACATCAATCATGGACCTGGATGAGAATTTATTATTTGAGAGAGGCCAATTATTGGGTGCTAACTTACACTCTGAATCTTTACTGGTTGAAAGTAAAAGGACTTATTCCACTTGAACATTTATTAGTTTGGGAATTCCTCATTTAGAACAAGGTTATTAGGCAAGTTTAGTTAAAATTAAATTTTACTACAGTTTTGATGAGAAAAAAAAACCGATTAAAACTTTCGTGCTATACATAAAAGGATCAGAAATTTGTCTACCATCTACATTCAGAAGTAATTCTTGAGTTACAACCAGTTAACTTTCTACCCAAGTTCCATTATTAATTATTTGCCGAGCGTTTGATATTTATCAAGTTAGTAGAGCATTCAATCTTTCCTGTCCAAAAAACTTTTTCTTTTCTAAAATGGACATTCTGTTTTTAGTTCTTTCCCTTATGTGTTTTAACATTTCTTTAGATATCACTTTCCCCCCCACCACCCCCCCTTATAATAATTTAATATATATTTTTTTTTTTACACAAACACACCCCCATCACCACCAATAATATATCCACCCCCCCCAATTTTTTTTTTTATCTTTAGTACTTCCTAGCCTGTGCACCTTAAATTAACTAATGTAGCCTTTTTATTTCCTATTACTGGTCAGTTATCCAGGGATTTACAATTTGTTGCATTAATTTTGAGACTTTATGGCATCATGTTATTTACTATGTTTGCATGAAATTTGTACTCTACATGTACTTTACTGTGTCCGAAACCAGCCTTAAGCACGGTTTTTAATCTACAGACTATAGATACTTTTTTATCGATTTGTATAGTTTAAGAATTGAGATGCGAATATTAAGTATCGATGATTACATTCTTCGATATAAAACACCGGGTCCGCTTATTCGTACCCTACCCGTCCATTTCCATGCATGTTCTCTTATGTACTTTGTGCTGCCATTAGCCGTTCTGTTTTTTTTTTGGGTGAGGCTTCTAGTTACAATTCTTCTCAAAATAATTGTCTTTGTCATGTTTAGAGATTGATGTTTCAAATGGAATATGCATGTGTTGTGAGGATTTCCTCGACCATCAGTATCCAAGACAAAAAGATTGGAAGGAAATAGACCCTTGTTCCAAGAATCTGGTAAAATTACACCAGCTTTTAAACTTTTTACTTGGAAGGTTACCTGATTGAGAGTTGTAACAAGACACAAGTAAAACAATGTAGGAAAAATACCTGTAGTGGCAAAACTTGTCCCCATTGCTAACAAACAGCAGAGAACATTTTACGGTAGGAACATGGATAATGTTTTGTGTCAATGCAAGACAATCTAATGTTGCAAAGGAGCTTAGCATTGCATTAATAATTAAAATGGTCTATCATTTTTACTAATCTTGTCAAAACAATATTGTGGGGGGGGGGGGGGGGAGGGGGGGGGGGGGGGGGGGGGGGGGGGGGGGGGGGGGGGGGGGGGGGGGGGGGGTTGGCGGCCGGGGGGGGAAGCCCCCTTTTTCAACAGATGTGGAGCACAATATTACAAACACCGTCTTCCTCCAGAATAACACATATTAAATCAATAGCATGTTTGGTTATATAGGTAAAACCTTACACAATTTTTTATTTCCCAAACATTTCTCCCATTCATAAGAGGGAGCGCAAGGCTTTTTGATTTTTTTTTTTCAAATAATTATTTATTTTATTTATTCATCAATTTCAATTTTTGTACTGTTCAAAAGTAATTCCCCATATTAAGATATTATACACTTGTTTCCAAACGTTTCCTGTTCCAATCCTCGAAGACACTTCATAAAAGGTTTTTATTCTTGTATAATCTTGTTCAGCTCCTCCCTTTTGACTGCTGTACTTTACCTCATCAATCGTAGCGTTAGTACCCGTTCTATCTTTCATGGGCCCTCTTCAGTTTTTGGGAACAAGAGAAAGTCAGAAGGGATCCAGATCTGGGGAATAACGGTGGCTTTGGCATCACTAATGTTTATTGTTTTTAGGCCAAAAAGTAGAGCGAACAAGTAACAAATGTGTGAGCAAGGGGTGTTTAATCGTGGTGTAAAAGCCAATCTGGGCATTGTACTGTAGGATTGGCTTCATGTAAATTGCACATTACTTTTTAACAGATAATATTTCCTTATTGACATTTCTTGTCTACACACCCTGGTGAGTAAGAACTCAAATGAATGCACAGCATCCCTGGTGAATTAAAAAAACTGCGTAAGCAAAACTTTCCATATTCGACCCGAAGACTTGGCATGCTTTTTACGGTCCCCTTGTCATCATGCAACAGCTTCCATTGGGAAACGAGTTGAAACTTTTGGTTTTCTTCTCTTTCTAACGTCAGTAATACCATATACCCATGATTTGGTCATTGGTCAACCCACCGGTTACCGAGCCCTCTGGATCAAATGTTGGGTCATCACGGACAGAGTCTAACATCTCCATATAGCACATTGGTAATGCGCTGCTTGCTGATTTTAATCGAAATTGAGCAATATTTTGATACGAATTTCCCGGTGGACCTGTCTCATGGCCCAAAATCAATTGGTAAAACAATCGAATGGCACGAGCCAATTCATCAACAGTTTTATATCTTCTTCTTCTTTTGAATGTGCTCTCGTCGGGCGCATCCGGCAACGGCTGTTTGTTGTTCAACATATCTTCTTCAAAAGGAGCCCCTCTGAGGAACATTTTGTACATCATCAATAAACGTTGCGTTCCAAGTCCAAGGTAGCTTCTCCATAATGCCACAGTCAACACTTTTGGAATAGCGTCCCACGGCTCGTTAACTTTAGTTTGTTAAACACAAAAATTTTGATACACATTCTTTAGATTTTCCCATTTTCTTCGGAAAATGCACAAATTAAAGACGAGCCAAGACATGTGCAACATATCAGCTGTCTCCCAACAATTAACTGAACATTCAAAATGGCCGAAACTTGGTTGGCGATTTGGTTTAGAAGTGACATGTGTACCAACTATAACACCGCTACAAAAAAACTTAAAAATCTCAAATTTACGTAACCCGTGGAAAGTTAAGATTGCCGATATTTTGTTGAACAGAGACCTTTTGTCATATCCACTAAATGTTGAATGAAACTGTGCCAATAAACAAATAAAATCAGCTCTAAGCTTGAACCAATGTCCAAAGGGAAGGTTAAACACAAAAAAATGAAATACTATTCAGATGTAAACATTTTCCCTTTAGAGAAATAAAATTTGAAGCAAAAATTTCAATAATGAACAGATTGTTAATGTACTTTCATGCCATTATAATATACGAGGCAATGTTTTTAAAGTAAGTACCGGTTTTTGATTTAAAAACCAATCAACATAGTAAATTTTTTCAAACAAAACTTTAATTTACCTGAAAGAGCATTCTTGTTTTTTTTGAAAAGAGCAGCGCAGTTTATTTTGTAAAAAGTTTCACAGTAACGGCTTTATACGCGGAGGAGGTCGGAAGCCTGCAATTAATTCCGTTTCACTGCGAAAAATCGTTTCAGGCAGAAAAATCGTTTCAGGCAGAAAAAAAAAATCGTTTTCACAAGGCAGAAACTTGACCAAGAAAAAACAACACACCCTGTCCCTGTCCCAAAAGACAGTGCAAAAGCATATTGATTTTCTCCTGTGGCAGAATTGTGTTGCTATGAATTTTGATTCTTTTCCCTAAGGGATGGTTGAAAATGCCACCGCACACTGATTGCCGCCATTCCATTGACTGTAGATTTGATTCTAGGGTTGTAACGTAGGCTTCGGAACTTGTAACATATATGGCTTAAAAAAATAAAAAAAATCCATCAATCCTCATTCGCCCCTCATTACTCATCGCCCTTCATTTACTGTAACGCTTGAGAAAGCTCAATGCATTGCTCCGCATTATCGTTTGGTTTTGTGTTTTGTGCTTCATTACAATACCAACACCACCAAATTTTTTACTCGGTTTAACCCCCATGGTGAAACCAACAGTTTTTTTCCGTCCGATAATTTTAAAAACATTTTCGGGGGTGGCATATAGACCCGGCACAACCAGCTACCACAATTACCGTACGAGAAAAAAAGCACCACTCAATCTACCTATTCATGATACAGCAGGAAACTTTTTCCCCTTCCCAGCTAGATAGGACGAAATTTGTGCAACCGTGTCTGATTCTTCTTTCGCACTATTACATTTCCACTTATTTGGAATGAGGCCATCGGTAAATATTGTACTGAAAGTCAAACCCACGTTCGTTTCCTCATCATGAAACGTTTGTGTTGGTGCGGCCAATTTTATTTGAAGGCCCTAACCTCATTTCCGCAAACCATTTCCTTCACTCATCAAGATGTTTTTCAACCATAAACTTCACGTGAGTTTTACGATGAATATGTCAATTGCTTTTAAGCCTTTAGCACTCAGAAGAAAACGAAATCACAGCAAGTCACTTCCACAGTCGGCGGGATTCTCTCGATAGTCGGCGGTCAATTTAAAAATGACGTAAACAAAACGAAGACTTCGAATTCCCGACAACGGCATCTGTGATGGCTGTCTGTGGCTGTCCCAACTGTGATGTAGCTAAACGGCAACTGCAGTGCTTCGGTGACGTAATTTAAAAACGGTTACTTACTTTAAAAACATGCCTTGGTTACGATCCCAAAAAACAAAACTTAATACAGATTATTTAAACATGAGTAAAGCAAAGAAGATAACGAAAAATTTAACGTAGATATCCCCCCCCCCCCCACCCCCCCCCCCCCCCACCCCCCCCCCCCCCCACCCCCCCCCCCCCCCACCCCCCCCCCCCCCCACCCCCCCCCCCCCCCACCCCCATCCATTCAATTATATGGCTTTTACTAAAAACAACCTAAAAGCTACTGACATCGTTGGAAAATTTCTAGTAGCCAAATTATATGAGTAAAAATGCAGTGAGTTAGTGGAATCATTTGTCAAAAAATACATCATGTTGCATTTAGTATAATGCCATTTGCTGTTACTACCAGTGTTTGATGATAAAAATGTATCCAGCTTAGTTGGAGGAGTCCAGAACATTGTGTAGATAACTGTCTATGCCAGGATATCTATCTTTTACATATCCTGGTAGGATTGCTTCTAGGTTCCTCCAGCACCATTCTGAGGTCTGCTGACTTGACTGGCAGTTTGGGTGGCAGGTGTTGCATGTGTACTGTCAACACATTGACTACTTCAGTCAGAGTGGTTCTCACCATGTTGTGGAACACTGTTTGTACCAGGATATATATCTTTCACTTACCCTGGGAGGATTGCTTCTAGGTTCCTCCAGCACCATACTGAGGTCTGCTGACTTGACTAGCAGTTCGGATGGCAGGTGTTGCATGTGTACTGTCAACACATTGACTACTTCAGTCAGAGTGGTTCTAACCATGTTGTGGAACACTGTTTGCACAAGGAAGTCTACCAGCTGAATAAAGCTGAAATAAAATCCATCAAAATACCAAAATTTATTATAACCGTAATACATGGTATTATTATGCCAAAATTGTTTTAAAAGTTTTTAGAAATATTCACTTACACTAACACATATTCAGAAATAGTTTATCCTGATTTATAATATTTTTGAAATACTTATTTCCGGCATTGTTAATGTATTGATCTGTTGCATTTGATTCTGGTCGCAGTTTAGATTTATTTTAAACATTTTCAGTGTTTATCTCATCTTCTAGTACTTTGAAATACTTTCAATATTTTTAAATGAAAATTTCCATACACAAAATTAGCATAAAACATACAAATATGAATGGTATTTTTGTAGGATATTTAATATTTACAACATGGACTCAGGCTGAAAATGTTATTAACATATTCAAAATGTCTTAAAATATTTGAATATAAATATGCATTTTCATGAAAAACAATTAATTATATAAAACATTAAAACTTGTTCTAAAAAGCATATTTAAAAAATTTGATACATTGGAGTATAAAAGGACTTGACAGAACATATAAAATTCTTACCAACCAAGCCAACAGTTAACTTCTTCATATGAGTTATTATGTCACATGATAAAATGTCATTGTACTAAGTCTATTTACAATTTTTGTTTATTCACATTTTGTTGTTGCTATCGATTACCTGTAAGTACTGTTTTTAAATTCTGTTGCTGCAGCGCTATGGTCAGTGTCCCACGCTTGCGCACTGTCTACTTCATCTGTTAGCAAGCCACAGACGGCATAAATTGGTTTTTTTCAGATCTCTTGTTGCATATTTCAAATGTCTTTGTCAATTAAGAATCCCACTGATTGTGAAGTACATGCTGTTATTTGTTTTATTGCATTAAAAGTGTGAAAGCAATTAAAATTGAAAACTGTACAATTGAAATTGTGTTGTAAAGTATATAGATAAAACATTATAAATGATGGAATGGCATTCAATTGGGTAAGAGCTTTAAAAATTGCTTAAAGAATCATGATGAGAAATGGAGTGGACAACCCTCAATGATCAACAACGATTCGGTGCGGAAAGTGAATGAAAAGTGAAAATGAACATACATTTCACAATTTCATCATTATCAAAAAAGTTTCCTTAAGTTTCAAGATATTTTTTCTCATCTTTTCGAGAAACGTGTTTTGCTGTATGATAATGTAGAAAAACCAACTCAAGATCTCATCACAGCATTTTGTTGAAATAATTTGATAGTCCCCTAAACAACTCCAATTTAGCCCAAAGACTATCATTTGTTTTTTCATCAGAAGAAGCATCTCGAAGGTGAGCGCTGCAGTGACATGAATAGAATAAAAATGCTCACATTACAGTCGTTGTTTCTCAGGCAGCAATCTTCTATGACTACAGTATGCAAAGGGATGTTTATGGATATGATAAGTGGCTTAATATTAATGTAAATTATGTAAAAAGTAGATCAAATATGGGCTTTCATATAAAAATCATTGCTACAAAAAGTTTACTTGATTTCTTTATACATTGAAATGGTACTCACTTAAAAAAAACATGCTTCCTATATGTTTATCACACTTGTATCATATAGTAATGTGATGTAAATTTATATTTTAATTGCAAATAAAATGTTTCCTGCATTAAATAAGCTCCATATTTATGTATTTCTATGATTTTTTCATTCATTGTTTAGTTTACATTTAAAAATCAGTATTATTTTCCAAAAATAATAAGCAGTACATGAATAATATATGAGTATTTTAACATATAATATGAACATGATTATAATTACAACTAAGTGTGTACAGACTTTAACTAACATTGGAGATAGTTTAATTGTTAAATCTAAAACTTTTTATGTCTAGAAAGAAGTTGATAAAGTAAGTATGGCAGAAAATGTTCACTCATAAATATTTCCTTTTGGTTCTAAAAGTGTATTAAAAACTGATGATCAGATTTGGCCACCAGTTATATTTCTGATCTTAGATTTAATTACATTATATTAACCCTTTTAGCGCCAAGATCCTATATATAGACTCAACCTATTAAGTCATAAAACACCAAGATCCTTTATTTAGGCTCAAGCTAGGTTGGTGGTGAAACGCCAAAAGCCTATATATAGGCTTGGACAATTTCGGACGTTAAGCGCCTTTATTTAGGCTCTCAACCTTTTCATGCAGTACAAAAACATTTATTGACTAATATCAATAAAATTAGTACTGATTTATGCATTTTATGTAAAATGTACTATAGCAAGTAGCACTGCATAGACATTCATATAATATTCAAACAAAATAACAATACACACTAAAATGTTTTATAAAATGACACATGCATTTTTATGGTAAAAGTCAGTTTTGTACTTTGTTTACAAATAATTATATAAATCTGTAAATTGTTAGTACTATTTTACCAAATTTGTTAGTATTATTTTACCAAATTTTCACAGGTCTTTTTCAATTAAATATATTATACTATAATACAAAGGTTTGTTGAGTAAATATTTTTTTCAAGCATTTATTGAGCTCTTAATTTACTCACAAATAATGAACAAAGTATCTAACTTTTAAAGTATACAATTTTAACAGATCAACATTTCATAAATTTCATTACGTGTCATTGTTCCATTCCGACGGGACAACCCGCACCAGTAACTCTGGTGATATGTGACGTGACCAGTTTCACAAAAAATCACTTTTATTTAACATAATGTAAGAAGTAGTAGGTAAATAAATAGATTTCCAAAATTGAAAGTTACATGAATGGTGCTTAGATGAGCATCATATTTAAAATTACTTTTGTCAAAAAAAACTTACCTTCATGACATTTTGATTATAACTGAGTAGGTGTTAAAAACACCATCCGTTTGACACTAAATTGTTATGGATCAGTGTAAAACGATTCTAATACATTTACCTGGCAAGCCTAACACACGTCTTTTTCTTCAGAGCTTGGTCCCCATATGTCATCCGGTACTTCCCATCCCGGGATGTTTTTATTCCACGCATTGCAATTGTGCCTAATATTAAAAAGACATATGGAGGAGTATACATAAATAATTTCAGTTTCAGATTTAAAGTGGTAAATTTACAATATAAACATTAATCATATCATTAAAAGAGTAATGCAGATAGAAAATTGATATTTAACCAACAAGATAGTTAAAATACAATATGATACTTACCTAAAAATTAAAATAAAATACTTACCTACAATATGATCCGGAACTCTTAAATTTGCATCATCAGGAGTATATCCCACAACTAACAATGCCCCATGGCAAGCTGTGTTTACTATTTCCTTCACAAGTTCTCTGAATTCTAGCAAACGAACTTCTAGTTTGCTTTTTAGAAGAAGCTAAAAATTAATAAAATATTATTTTGTAATAAATACAATTAGGTATTGTTTTCAATAATAAATATTATTTTATTGTAAGTATGGTTTGTAAATTCAGGTCTGTGTCTGGTTTTCTCTTTAAGACTTAAATTTAAAAACAAAACTCAATAAAAAATCTGAATTTTTAAATCTGTTACTTCATGGATTGGTTTGTCATACCAATCTGAAGAGTTTTTTCTGACCTTTTCAATTACATCTATGATATATATGCATCTTAAAATATTTTGAGCTGTAGTAAGCAAGAAATATAAACATAATAGTTACAACAGCAGGATTTAAATATCAATATTCTTAAAAGTTCAAAAAGATTCAGTTGATAACTTATAATCTGAAGGAAAAGCAAATGTACATTATGGATCTGAATAAATTATAAACAGTATAACCAAACTCAACCAATGATAAATAAATTAAGAAAAAAAGAGCTTAGCACTCTCATCTCAGAGCTATAAACATTTTTTTTAACTTGCTATTTATTTTAATGTTTTAAAATATTGATCAAATCAATGAGAAAACACTGAAATAATAACGTCATTGCTATGCACAGCTAATTGTCTTCTGCTTTGTGTTTACAAACAAAGCATTGACACTGTGCCAATCGTAAACATTCAGTTTTTAAGTGGAAGTTGTTTATTTTAGTATGGACTAGTGGTTAGACTAATATTGTTGTAATATATGAGCAAAAGTTTTACTCTACAAATAACTAAAATTTAAATCATTAATAAATAACTATAAAAATCATAGTGTACTACATGAGAAAAATCAATATTCTTGAAATTTTGTGAGTTTTGGAAAAACATTTTTTCTAAAAAACTAAGCATATAAACATATATTATGGCATGTCTATGTAGAGAAATAAATTTCAAACAAAATAAAAGCAACAATATGGTTTTTAATATTATTTTAAGTACAAAAAAGATTTTTTATTTGCAAAATTGAAAAATAAGTTTTTTTGTACTGCATTTTTTTAAGTATGAGCAAACATATTACTAACTATTAATTATTAAAGCCCATTTCATCTCAATCTAAAAATAAATATACTATGTAACCAAATAACTTGTAAAATATATTTTTATAAACATATCACAAAACCCTTAACCCTTTGCGGTCGGATACAGTATTTATAGTTTGATCGCATGGCCAGTCTGACGGGCCACAGCCATTTGCGCAACATGGGAATTGTTTTTATTAGAGTTGTCCTCAGCGATCGCCTGGCCCATGAGAATTTCCTTTTACACTCGGTTGGCCTGTGTCACTGGCCATTAAAACATTCTATTTTTATAAATACTTATCATGTGCTAGTAGGTTTGTGAAGTGCTAAAACCTACAAGAAATTATTGAACTAAAAGACAAATGCCTTTCATCACATTTTACCGCCTTCAGTCTTAGAAACAAAATATAATTCACAGCTGTGTTGCCGGTTCCATCGGCACTGTTTGCTCTGATTTACTTAGTTGTCTGCACATTGTTTTGTTTATGTTTATTTATCAATTTGTTTTAAGTCATGATTTTAACATGGGTTTTATTTGTGATTTGTGTAAATAGTTCTAAAGTTTTAAGGAAACATAGTGGTGAACCAAAAACTGTCTTGAAAATAACGAGTAATTTCTTTTAATATTAAATAAGTATATAATGTCATTTAACTAAAACAACCAAATGTATATTGTACTTCATTCTATTATGTTTGCGTTCACATCAATTTAAAACACATGTTTAAATGTAATAGGTTTTGTGGTATTTAAAGTTTAAATGCCCTATGTAAACATTGAAGGTTGCTGTAAAAACAATTCCGAGTTGGTAGGAAGTGGCCGCCATGATAAATATCAAGCTTACGCAAGGACTGGCTTGGCCAGTGACGCGGGCCAGGCGAGCAGCGAGGACTACTCATGTTGAAATTATTCCGCGCCGTCTATGACAACTGTGTGGCCAGTCTCACGGGCCATGCGACCGCAAAGGGTTACGTTTTCTGCATTTTTAATAGGATAACTCCAGTTGTACTGAGTATAAAAATACATATACGCCAATGGATTAACTGCTACTTGGCAGATTGTGAGTTCAAATACCAGAAGGAATTTATCATCCAGTTCGGTTCCTAATATTATATTTGTGGACAATAATAATCATATATGTGGTAGAATTAAGTTTCGAATGATTTTTATACCAATTTGTAGATAATATTTTAAAAGAATTTAATCCCTTAAAAAAACTGTTGCCATAACCTTTCAACAATCAATTTTTTCTACCTCTTTATGAGTAGTTTTAATATGCATATATTGCAATTCCCTGCACAAACTAAACTAAATTAAGAATTAGACTAATGTATTTTTTTTTATTTTTAGACTTGACAGTCTGAATCTATGGAAAAATTAATATTTTAAATGTACTAACAGAAAAATCTTCAAAAGTATTTTGCTATAAATAAAATTATTTACTATTTGTGTACTAATTTTATAAAATTGAATAAAGGAATTTTTGTATTTGACTATTTATGTTTCCAAATAAAACTGTCATGCATTTTCATCATACCTGGTTGCTACAAAAATCCAAAAGAGTGTTTTTCTCTGTGACAGTCAAGTCTACAAATGATATTTTGCTTATTTTCCAACACAATTCCATTACATCTAGCAATGCCCGACCAAGAATGGGATTCAAATATAACAAAGCTTTCTTGAGAGATTCTCTGGCTACCATGACCTTGTGCCAAGCCATGTTCTTGTGCCACACGTAGAAGCTCTTCCACATTATAAAATGGGCAAATGTTTTGATCTAAAACATATTTATATAAGTTTTAGTCACATGTTGTATTAACTATATTAACCTTTGATTGAGCTGACAGAAAATTCCATATTAGCAGGACATTTTTTGCTACTCTGCATGCAATATTTTTAAATTAATATCAAGTTTCAAACCATCTTGTTGAACATATGCTAACTAGTTCTCAAAAGTGGGAGATATTTCCAAAAAAAATTATCCAATATTATTTCCACTTTTTTAAAACATACGTTATTTTTAAAACACATAGATGTGATAATTTTTTTGTAAATATGCAGTAAATTTTTTTTAATGAAAATGAATGTTCAAAAAATAAAATATAAATATATCATATCAGATTCTTATATAATGAATATTGCCACCAAAATGGATGAATAGCCCCAAAAACTTGTTTTTCAATATATATTTTTGTATTTCTGTATTCTCACAAGTACAGTTGGAGGAATTTAGCTGTGCTCGTAGGGCCCAAATACTACCCTTTCAACAAATAAACGCTATCTGTGTGGTGGGTGCGTTTACGTGCTAGCCACTGAGATGAAGGCGCAACAATCTCTTTAACGACTTTAATCTCACGATTTCGATTTGCAGATTGGTATTGACAAATACGTTATTTTCAAAAACACGTTAAACAACACTATAACAACAGAAAAACAAGGATAAGTCCTATTATTGCTATTATTTGGTATTCTCTTATTATTTAATTCCATCACAATCAGCACTGTCACAAAACAGACTGGTTGTAGTGAGTGTGATGAGTTATTTGGGTCAATACGATTCCTGAAAGGATAGTATTACCCATGAGACACAGGAAATGTTTTCGGGACACAGCACATAATGCTACCCCGCCGATTGATTTTTTATATCACCACCACACACACTCACGTGCACAGCTAAAGTCCTCGAATTGTATGAGGGGTTACACTAGATTTTGCTTATTACTATTTATAGTCTTGGTGGAAGAAATAAATATTTTGAAATGGAATGAATAAGTGTATGATAGCTTAATTATAAATCTTATTAAAATAAGAAAGTTACACATAGAACATTAAATTCTTAGTAGCAGAGAAAATATAAAAAAATATTGCATTTATTAACTTAATGATGTGAACTAATTTAATATTCAATACTAAATGTTCAAATTTTACTCCCTGAATCCCTATATAGTTATTATTCTCTTTAATATTCAACATTTTAAATTTTTTTAAATCATTTTAATTTTTATTATGTTATTTTGTGTTTTAATAAACTTTTGTTTTTTTAAGAACCTTATTATTCTGTGCCAAAAACTTATTTTAATTGTACAATAATTGTTCAATTATTTAAATTATATAAAAAATTAAGTATAAGAAATGTATGGATTTTTTAAATAGTTAAATTAAATTTACTAAACTTATGAATTTGTCAATTTTAGTGGGCCCTTTGGAGAAATCTACCTTTGTATGCATTTTTATGTTTTGCTCCCACATTAAAAGGGTTAAAAGAGAATTAATTATAAACTGCAAAGGTTCCACTATTCTAGATGAAATAACCCACCTTCATTAACTTGCAGTAGATGTCATAGTCACGTTCCCACTCATCCAGAGGTGTGAACATCATATTTCCTTCTAAGTGGTGAGTTACCCCTTTTGTGCTAATTGTGAGGAAGTTGCTCTTGTCAACATGTTCATAAGGAACTAATCTGCAACATTAGATTTGAAGTCTTCAGACTAGTTGTTTTTTTCTTCAATCAACCCTTACATCTGGTAATGTAATGAAAACATTCAGGATATTAAATTACATGTACGGGGTTACAATAACCCTTTCCACACGTATTACAGGAAATCCAGTGCGGCAAAGATCATTCCCACATACGTATGACGCCAATCTTACTATTAAAATGTTTGCCCTTGATCGCGAACCATAGTTCGTAAAACTAGTGATAAAATACATTAGAATATTAAGTGAACATCATATAACATATGTGCTCTATTTTCATTTCTTGGTCACCTGTTACCAATATAAAAGTGATTGCTATAGCAACCTAATGCCGTTTCTGGCTGTATATTGGTGCATATGACAGCTTTTTCTGTCAGGAGAGGATGTCGCTATGTCAAATTGCGCTATGTCAATGTTATATCTGACATTTTTTACAGCAACTGTAAGATAAGTTTAATTGTAATTTAAATTTTTGTTTCATTATAATTGATTTTGTATTGTTTTTAGTAAATTGGAAAATTTTATGCTTTGTTTTCTATACATTTATTTATTAGTACAAATATGCTTTAAAAGTCTTTAGAAAATCTTAGAACCATACCCAATTTCAAATCAGGCCCAAATAAAAACCCTGAAAAAAATATAGGCCTATCTCAGTTAGTCCACTTTTTTAGTCCAAATGTCCATAGTCAATAATTTATGGAAAGTTTCCCACAAATGGGAAAATACTTTTAGCGTCCTACATGAATGATCTTCATCTACATATCAAACCGGGCCAAATGGTCATGTACGCTGATGATTAAAAGCTACAGGTATCTCAATTTTCAAGTCTTCAGTCATCCAGTGTAAAAAATTTAGTGTCGAAGATTGGAAAATTATTTATTCTATTCCTGAACTGTAGCTAGACATCACTGTCAGTGGATCTCATCACTTGTACAATACGAGAGGAAGAACCATGTTGGCAGTCCACAGTCACTCTAGTCTGGCATATGGAAAAGGGCCTTATTACCAATGCTTGTATATCATATATGCAGCAAAATACCCCTGCAGTGAAGTGTTAGCAGTGTATCAGTAACCCAGCAATTAAGGAGTTAGTCAAAAAGTTCAGAATTTTTGTGCTGAATAACGAGCTAAATATCCTTAATGAAAAGACAATCATGACAACACTGTACATATAAACTCTTGTAAAAAACACTTTATGGTTTACAATAATTACAACTATTGTTATTATTTGATGAAAATCCACTAATATGGATGGTTCTAGAAGTATCCACATTAAAACCCTCCCAATCAGATCAATAAAAATTTAAATTCCAGTAAAATAATTAATAATTAAAGAAGATATTAAAACTACAATTAAACTTAAACTCAGTGGGACTAAAACGCTCATCCTAAACACCAAAACTACATACTAAAAAAAATAGGTTTTATATCCTACTGTCAATTCAATCCAATTTCATACGGTCTTATGGTTATATGGTGACATGTTTGAAGGCAGTATTATGGTTATGGCGACATGTTTAGATGGTTAACCTTCAAACACATAATCATAAAAATAACTATAAGAACACATGAAATTGGATTGGATTGACAGTACGATATAAATCCTACATTATTTTAGTCATAAAAATTTATCCTGAGCTAGCTACAATGAATTATAAAGCTACATACATTTTTAAGTAAGTCTAGATTCATATTTTATCTTTCATACCTGTCCACTGCTCAATTTCCCTCTAAAACAAAATCTTGGATCTGCCAGTGTAAAAACATTGTTACTTTTAAATGCTTACTTGAGACAGTAAGGTGTGTAGAACTCTGACCACAGTGGAACTGCCCAAACCAAATAATAGAATGTGAAGCCTGGACTGTCCTTCAATGCAGCAATAACAACTTTGATATCACACAGATTTGAGGGCGCTTTCTTTTTCTTGACTGGTGAGATGTCCGTTATTGGGACTACTGCTGACTTTTTCAACTCTTCAAACTCAGACATTCTTTTGACCAGTTTGTCTATACTTGGTTCACCACTTCCTCCTTCTAGTAAGACAAAAACAAAAAACTAATATTTCCTGGAACAAAACTATTTAAAATAAATAAACCAAAAGTTCCAAGAACTGTATTAATTCTTAATTCTTATTTTAAACGGAATGTTTAAAAGAAAATTTTAAAGAACAACCCAAAACCTCATGTATTTTTAGACAATACTTGTAAGAATAAATCAGTACAAAAATAAGGATGATTAACAGCCTTGGGCGTTGTTGCATTATTTGGCTTAACGGATATACCCTCTAGACAAGGTCTTTAATCACAGATCTATTATTTTCAACTCAAGTAATTAGTTCTTTGTTTGAAGTTTGTTTTAGATGATGGAAGAATTATGAAAGAAACAGGATTTTGCCGGACATTTGCCATTGTTTAGTGATACAAAACAATAAGTAATACTACGTTTCGAGATCTGCAATCTGATCTCTTCTTCCTATATCTTGTTTCTGCCATGACGATCGCCAATTACTGTTGGCCTCTGGTCAATTCTATTTAGTTGGCAGGTGTGTGTAGACTTATAGTGACCTGTATTCTGTACATAAATTTTAATAATTAGTGTTTAGTTTTTATTAAGTGCATGTTTTAGAGTTAGTGTGCAGAGAATAGACAGACAACATGGTTGTTGTGGTTGCTGACTCAATGCTCCCTTAAGTCTCGGTACCTACTCAGTTTGATGAAGTCCTCCAGGTCTAGTATCTGGGGCACAAGACATCTTGCACCCCCCCCCCCCTCTAGGTCTGATCCTGTTTTACGTTAACAATATTTTACTTCTAATAATACTTACCCAAAGAAATGCGATCTAGAAGGTTGATGTCACTTGATTCCAAAAAGTCTATTAGTTCTGTTTGCATTTTTGGATTGTGAACATGCCTTCTCCTGTGGGTTTTTCCCTCTTCTCCAAAGAACTAGGTAATCATGTTCAAAGATTTTTCATATAAGGTTGGTTTTATTAATTATAGTACAAAATCCTATGACCTAAATTTCACTCATAATAGCTTAGAGTTACATTGTTACATTATAGAATATACACAGGGTGATCAAACATCACCTTACCCTAACCATAACTTGTGACTAGTAACTATAACTGTTTGATAACTTATATTATCGTTAAATAGATTTTGTAATGGTAAGAATTAGTAAGTTAAATTAATAATCAACAGCTGGTAGCTTTTGTATAAATTACATTAGACCATATACTTTGGGTTTAAATCCAATCTATAACCTGAAGACATTTTGTCAGTTAAGTGTCCACCTCTTACTCTGGGCATGTGAATGTTAAGTTCATTATTTCTATACCAACAGTCTTTATGAAGAAATGGAAAGTGGGCATCGTTAAATGATGCCATTTGCATTGGTATTGTTGTAGTGAGAAGTTTACAGGGTCAGTTCAAAATGTTTAGAACAATTAATTGATCAGCCTAGGATATTTTCATTAATGTATGTAACATTTCAGTAATGGACATTTATCAACAAATAAGTGACATATAAGAACCCCAATGCAGTGAGTGGTAACAAAGTGTAAAAGTGGATAAAAGCTTCAATGACCAATGGAAAAATGTACATGGTGAATCGTGATCACAGAAGATTTGGTCAATTCTTAGATGAAAACATTTATGAAGATCGCCAATTAGCATTGAACAATTTTTAATTTAGCATTGGAAATTAAGAATGTGAGTAGAACAACATTGCATAGTTCTGTTTTAAAATTATAATTTTACAAATTGTCTATTACTGAAATGTTACATACGTTAATGAAAATATCCTATGCTGATGAATTAATTGTTCTAAACATTTTGAACTGACTCTGTAAACTCCTCACTGCAACAATACCAATGCAAATGGCATCATATAGAAACAAAACGGACAAAATACACAGAATGTTTGTTTTACTAAATTAAAGCCCATATTATACAGATAATAAAGAAAAAAAGATTTCTTGATTATCTTATTCCTTTTTTGAGATATTGAATTTAACGTTAAGCCATGTTTGTGTTTTTAAACTAAAAAAAAACAAAAAAGTAATTTTTTATAATATTTTAGGTTCAACTCAGACTATTGAGGTAATTTTGTCAAATTTTTTAGTACTCAAGGAACCTCCTTGAAAATTTCATAAAGATTGAGTGTCAAATGAAGAAATGAGAAATTATTTTCTTTTCTATGTCATGTTTTGTTTGGCACTATCCAGAGTGGAATTGGAAAACGTAAAAACTTTAAAGTGCCATAACTGGGAAACTAAGTGAGATAAAAATTAAAAAATTTGGTAGTTTTACTTATCTTTACATATAGAACAAAGCTATCAAGTTTCATACAAATGTGAGATGGTGGGTGAAAAAGTTATTTTTTCCTGGTTGCATTTGCGTGGAATGACCCTTTAATCAGTATCAGTTGATTATATCATTTATTATAATTATGCAATATCATTCGTTAATATCACAATAAAAAACCACCTATCTACTTATCATACACTACCCAAATATTATAAACTGTTTATAACTTACAGGAATGCTTTTTATTTTAGAAGGCTCTCTATCAATTTCATCTGCATGTTTTTTGGGAGGAATGCTGCATTGTAGTGTGTCTGAAGCTCTAAAATTACAATTTAAAGAATTATAAAAAAGCATACTACTAGGATTTTAAAACATTGTATCTAGGCTATTATAATCATATTTTATTAAATTAGGACTTTGCTTTGTTCCTCACCAGAAGTTCGAGGCAGCACTATATAAAGGTGTTGCCACAGCCTAAAACTCGTGGTGCTAAGCCTAATTAAAGTTTAAACTGTTAGGAATAACCTATTGTGGTTTTACATCGATATTAGTCCAGCTGCTATAGGGTGAAGTGGGTTAAATGAGACAGCAAATCCATATAGTTGTACTTTGAACTTAAATACCTCCGCAATGGTTATTATTATGTCAATCAGATTATGCACATGAGTTTAGTTGGAATCTTTTACATTTATGATCAAAATTTTCATTTCAAATACCTGTAGCTTTTTAAAGTGGACGCTTATCAAATTTTTAATATTGAGTTCTCACTTGCCACAGTCTGCGAGTAAACATACTAGGCTATACAAATATTAAAAAATACAACTGAAGTAAGTGAAAGAACACAAATTTTACACTAAATATGAAGGTATTTTTATTTGTAACCTACCTCGCTCCATTATGGAGATATATATGTTTAAATATGGTAGTGTCTGTACAAAGTAAAACATTGAAATAAGAAAAACCATTTATTTTGTATTAATTCACTATCTTATTAAAATAACTGCTTAAGAAAAGTAACTAAAAATTAACTGCTTTACGAAACTTAACAACCATTGTCCTCTTCTATTGAATGTTGTAAGACCAAAAAGATACATTGAAAATGAGTTCTCCACATCTTACAAGTCTCGGCTCTTCTAGAAACACTAACAAGTCCTCATCAGGTATATTTGAAAAATCTTCAATAACTAGCCACACAAAACTTAGAATAGAATTTCTATTATCTTCACTTTTCTTTCTGATAAATTTAACAGTCGACTAATTGAAGTATTTGACTTTCCGATAATTTGTGGACAACAAAATGCTTAGACTTGTTTTATCAGATTTGAACCTAACTAAAACCCAGTCACCAACTTTTTATTCAGAAGCTACTTTTGTTAACAAGAATGCTTGGTTCGTGTCATTTTATTCTTCCATAACTATTTCTTGGGCTAACTCTTCAAATGTTGGGCTTTCGGACTGATCGCTGTCAAAATGTCCAAGTCTCTCTTGGTAGTTTTAAAACATGTCTATGTTTCTCAGTTAAAAAACTATGAATTTAAAAAAGTCCCTCACTTAACTTCATCAGTTAAAATGCAAATGTGTAGTAAGTTAGCTCAAATTCTCAATTAAACTTTAATTTTTTTAATAAAATTTTTAATTTAAATAAAAATTATAAACATCAATAGAGTGAAAAGTTATGGCATAGTACAATAAGCGGACGCAGTTCTTTTAATATTAATTAGTATAATTATCTATACAGCTTATTCGTACAACGAATACAACACTATTATCGATATCAACATATCTGCAGTCATAATAACATGTTTGAGAGTAAAATAATAAGTGACAATCTCATAAATAATAAAGAAACCATAAAGACCAAACAAACAATTAGAACAATACTCATAAATAATGACAAAATGATGAACATTTAGAACAAAAAATATGAATGTAGCAAAACTATTTATATGTTTTCTTCTGAGTAACAATGAATAACCGCTTTCAAGAAGTGGTTGAAAGCATTCTCTCAAGACAACCATAACTCTATTCTGTACAATTATAATCTGCAAGCAGATCAGTTTGGATGCCACTTTTTAAACGAGCTTTGACTAACTGAGTATTAGCAGCACGAGTTGCTGGATCTAAAAAGTTATCACTAAGGTTGATGGTAAAGTGTGTGATACCACATTCACTCAACCCGAAATATGCCTGCCACGTCTTGACTAAGGCTATCCACAAAATTGGGGTTTCGGTACCACACCAACATCTTGAAGACAAGAAAAAAACGCGTTTTAACGCCATGTTTTAAAGCCATTTTATTAAGTTTCGTAAGGTCGACTGTCGTTTAGAATTCGAAGAAGTTACGTATTAAAAAGTAAAACATTATTTTTTTTATTTAAAAAGGTGTTTACAGTTGATGCAAATGGCATAAGTTAATTACTTTTCAAACTAATTAATCAGCATCGGTTGGTTACATCGAAGTTTTGGTATCAATTTACAATAACGTGACCATGGAAAGGTATGTTCATTTTTTTTCCCTGAAAACTACAATTTTTCCTGAAAACAATAGTGAAGAAAAAATTCGTCGGCAACGAAAATCAAAGGAGTTACGATTTTTTTAAATCCTCTGAAAACTCTGTTTTTGACAGTACCTCTGGCAATTTTACTGAAATGATGACGTTAATCCTGTCAACGATGCCTGCCCGCTGCGCAGTGCTGCGCACTGCTTGCTCTTTTAGAAAAAAAATTAACTCGAGCTTGCAAAAGTCGAATCCCAGATCACGTGATGCCCCTGATCCTTAACCCTCCAAGTGTTGTTCGACAAAATTTTGTCGGTTATTTTCCATCCTTAATGCAATAATGCCCGAAAGGCATCAATATAATACAATGATATACTTTCCCCCCAGTTTATATGCACCTGTGATAATAATACTTGGCTATAAATGCCCAACCCATGAAAAAAAGTCCATTTTTCATGGTCACGGTATTGTAAATAAATACCGAAGTTTTTTTATTTAGTAATATTGTTGGGTAGGGTACGATAAGCGGACCCGGTTTTTTATATCGAAATTGGCAAACGATATTACTTAATCATAACCATCGATATAATCAATCGATACTAATTAATTATTTTGAACAATTAACTAATCTTATCAACAGCTGTAAACACTTTTAAATAATACACGTACAAGGGTAATATTTCAATTTTACATAAGTACCTAACATTTGATTATTAAAAATGGCAGTCAATTTTAGTAAACTACACAACATTGCTTTGAAAGATGATAAGAAATGTTTTTCGTGGCTTCAAATGTAGGACTCATACCCCAGTCCCACATGTTGAAGTCACGAAAAAATGTCATCATCAAAGCAATGTTGTGTAGTTTTATAAAAAATGACTGCCATTTTTAATAATCAAACGTTACTTATATAAAATTGAAATATTACATTACGAGTATTATTTGAAAGTGTTTACAGCTGTTGATAAAGATTATTAAAAGTTAATTGTTCAAAATAATTAATCAGTAGCGATTGATTATATCCATGGTTTGATTAAGTAATATCTTTTGCCAATTTCGATATAAAAAAACCGGGTCCGCTTATTGTACTCTACCCAGATATTCCTCTTTTTTAAGCTCAAGTTCTCACTTACCCCACTTCACCCTACTCAATATTTAACAATTACAGTTAATTACATTAGTTTTACAGCAATAACAGTATAAACGTCCTATGAAACATTTGTAAGCTACTTGTATTTACATGCTACAAAATAATAAATACTACAAACTCATTTCACTGACTAACCTCCTATTAAGAGAATTTGCCTTTGGTGGCTTAACTATAAGATCATCATTTAAAAATTCAATCAAACTATTATCACTTCCACACAAATTAATGTCTTTTGTATCGGGTATAGATCTCCGCCTTGGGATGGTCTGTTTGTTTTTTAAAGGTTTTGACATTAGAAATTAAGTACTAGGCATCAATACCGATTAGTAAGAATCGCAATACAAAAAGTATAAACATAGTTGCTTCCTTACAATTTCAAGCTCGTGTTTATCTAGATTTACTCCACTGTTTGACGTTTCAACATTAGCAAACAAAACGTAACTAAACATTCTGTATTATTTTGTTTATTGTTGTTTTTTAAACAGCTGTGAACTGATCTGAAACCGCTAGAGATAAACTTTCAAATTACAGGATATAACCTATTGCTTTGTCATTGTTACCATTCTTCTACATTAACCGGTGATATATACGAATAGTCTTAAAATATAAATTATTATGTCGTGAATACAGGCTGGAATATCTTGTAAATCAAATTTTAGAGGCGGAATTAAACATTATGCTTTAAGTAGCAAAGAAAAACACTCTTCTATTGATTGGACATTTACATAATATTAGATCTACTGAGGAATTACTTAGTAAAATTGCACTTAGTTACTACCAAAGTTTGTAATGACGTACAAGGATTAATGAGGCATCATTACTTAATTACATAAGAGGTGATCTTGAAAATTGCTGGTCGTTTAAGATGTTGCTTAATCAATTAGTACATGTTTATCAATTGAGATAATGGAATGTACATACAAACAATGTACTCCTGTGTTATTGTCTTTCGGAAATCTTGTTTTTCAGTTAAAGATGGTTTTGCATATTCCCTCCTAAAAATTAATATCACTAGAGAAACCAGTAATTTAATGCATTGGCTTTAAAGAAACCGATTATTGCTAAATGAAGCATCAAGTAACAAGTATCACCATCACTATGTGGTGTCTCCAAGTTTCTTGGGGTGCATATCGACAACGAACTAAATTGCAGAATCACATTGATTTTGGCTCCAAGAAATTTAGTTCAGGGATATTTGTAAACTATTGATACCTTATTCAAGTTTGTGGACACTCAAGTAATTCTAGCCGCATACTATGGTTTGATATATCCATACCTGTCTAAAGTTGTGGCCAATTGGGGGTTTGAATGTGAACTCACTAGGCAAGTATTCAAACTTCAAAAGAGGGTATTGAAAGGGGTTTTCAGATCTGCGTCCATTATATTATTACTTGTTTAAACCATACCTTGAGTACTGATGTTTGGTGTAGTCTCCCTACCAGTTGTACTTGAGGTATTAAAGGAACACAGAAACGGTTTGTAAGACTCAACGGAGAGTACCTTAGGTTTAGATTTGGGTGTGCTAGAACATGACATTTCGTTCTTACTAACCCTTTTAGCTTATCACCATTAATCCTATTCATGTTCTCGCGTTGTAAAAGTTGATTAATGGAGATCTCAACTATTCAGCTCTTCTAAAGAATATAAATTTCAACCACAGAAAATAAATTTAAAATTTGTTCTAGTACAAAATTAAAAGCTATTCCTAGTGAACAGCTAGTATTACTGATACTGTAATATAGCTAATAGGGAGTGCTACTGGGTCCAGGTATTCTGTCTCAAACACACACAAGTAGACTCTCCCCTCCCCCAACACACAAAAGTGCAGGGTATTATGAGCGAGCGTACTTCCACCCCGTTAGTCCCCTAATGACTTCCCCAATCAAACCCAATATTTTTAAAATTTTATCCTACAGTCATTAGTATACATATATTATAAAATACCGTATAAACATAGATCATAACTAGAAAATTTATATGAAGCGGCGAATAAAATAACGAAATAGTCACAATTGCTAAGTCATGAGCCTAAGATTTTACTGAAATCGTTTATTTGTTTATTGCTGTGCTATCTTGCCTTGTTATATACTTTCTTTGTTATACTAGAATTTAATTACATTTTGTTATTATTTCACTTATTAATGATATAGCAATTATATTTTCATGTTTCAATTATTTAATGTTTCCTTGTTACAATGTTTGTTCTTTGTATATATTCTTTTTAATATTTATTGCATCTCACTTAAGTTTAGTTCATCTCTACAAAACAGCTATTTGTAGACTACATTTATTGCTAGTTATTGTATAATGCATATTGTTGTATATATGTGCTATTGTATGTATGTTTGTGTGAGAGAAAGAGAGATCTAATTCTCTCTCTGATAATATTAGAATTAGGCCTGTGTAACGGTAACTTTTTTGTCGTTTTATTTTGGCTAGGGTTTTGTGACGTTTATGTAGAACACTGCACTACTCAGTACCCACTGACACAACACAAGTACTGACATAGTGGTACGGTTATGGTTGTTAGGTTAATGAGTTCATTTGTCTTGTCGTCCGTTATTTTATAGGTTAAACTCTGTGCCTACGTGGCCTAAACCTACTCTACTGTGTTTTTCTAGATTGGTGAATCGTACTATTGCTATTAGTTTTAATTATGGCCCCTAAAAAGAACTTGATGGAACATTACGAAGATGGAACATTAGATCTTAGCTTATCCAGTATTCAAGATATCCCGGTACGGGACATAGTAAGTATTGCAGAACCATAAACATTCTTAAGCCTAGTTAGGAATACATTTTATGTTTAACATCTTTGTTTCATTAATATTTATCCTTTCATGTTAAGTAAACTACTCATTAACGCAGTATTATAGCCTGTATTTTTAAATTTTCATCTAAAATCGAGGCTAAGTAAATTACTGGTTCGTCTTAAATAATATAAGTAACATTTTGGTATGTATGAGGTTAAAGGCAAATTACGAAATTTGACCTTATTAACTTATTCTGCTCATCCTCCTGAACAAAAATATATACCCATGTTTTGAGGGGGTATATTCATAAATAGTTGTTTTTAATGTTCTGTTTGTGTTCTGTGTCTTGTTATCTGTGTACTTCAATGTTATCTGCAGCCGGGACTGATAGTGTATCTAATATCTGAGTGCGGGGGAATGTGGTCCATTGTGTACTGGAGTTCGGATCGAGTGAGTACTTGTCAACCATGGATCAACCATCCACTAGTTCGTCGAATCATATTGAATTATGTGTTTCAGAGAGTTTTGTCGGTCATGTTAGGGGTTTACGTTTTGACTGAAACAAGATAATTTCCTCTTAATGGCAAATGTTCTCTATTACTGTCCATTTATATATTAATATTGGGTTTTTACATGATTTATTACATTTTTACACTATACAAAAATTATTTTGTATTAGGCCTACTTTTCAATTTATATTCCTGATCAGCCTCTCTAGAATTTGATATTTTACTGATAGGTACTTTCTCGAGGGATGTTTTTCTTTCATTAACATCAGCGCGGGGCAGTCGTTTCAACCCAATAACAACTAATTAATTTGTAGCTCGAAATTAAGAAAGACATCGATCATTTGGGTCAAAATTCATTTCAGTATTATTTTTCATTTACGTTTTCAAAGATGGCAGCCCATCCGATGAGACGTCATCATGAGATTGAATCATGGTCACGAAAGGTGACATGACAGCCCACGCGGATATACAATATGGAAATATTGCTCCATAACTTGCAGATTATATATTTGGCTTATAAAATCTATATAGCTTCGAAAATAGCCTCGGCATAGAATGAGGGTGTAATATAATATTGTAGATAATATTCGTAATGTGTATGCAAAGTTTTATCAAAATTTGCTTGGAAGTTTTGAGGCCAAAATATGCTTAATTTAGTTGTGAATCCAAAAATATGAGTTTATGTTTTTATATATATATATATATATATATATATATATTTGAATTGTTCAAATATATCTTAATTCATGTAGGTACATAAAAAGTACTTGAATGGTGTCAAGCATTTACAATAAAATAACAATTATATATTTTAACTAAGGATTATACTATACCTAATTGTGTATTGACTAATATGTTCTTACCCCAAACAATGCAGCAAAATCAAATTCAATAGGACCCTATTTTATAATACTTAAAATCTCATAAAACAACGCAAAGCTAATGCTTCAAACTCATCAAAATTGTATAAAGTTTTGTTAATAAAGTAATCTTTTAGATAGGCTAATATTTGAATTTTTTTTAACTTTTCATTTTGTATATATGAAGGAAGATGGTTTAAATATTTTGCACTAATATAAGTTGTTTTGTTTTGTTTTTTTATTCCAATTTATGGGATTCAGTTGCTATATTGCCATTTTGTCTAGTATTATAACAGTGACTGCTTCCTAATAAAGAAAGTTTGTTAGCTTTCATTAATGATTAGTGTAGAGAACAGCTTGGTCTGCTATTAGTATCCTATTTAAATTGAATTTTTATGTAGCTCCATAAATGCATAAGCCAAATGCAATTGCTTATATATAAGCAAAAATATTGCCTGATTGAAGGAAAACATGTAATAACTAATACTAACGTTAGAGACGACAAACTAGTAGGAAATGAAAGACCTACAAATGTGTAGACTATGCCTTTTACTTTCGATTAAATGAACCTTATGTACCTTTGACTGGTTGTTTGATTTACATAACCTTTATAGCCAGTAATGTTAGGTGGTAAAAATATCACTGGTGACCCTGTAAAAACAATTCCATCGGCGAAAATATCACTGAATTACATTTGGAGGGTTACACATGTGACAGAATAAAGCTAAACACGAAACAATAATTGATGAATAATATATAGAGCTCTGTGGTGTAATTGTCAGCCTTCTTGAGATTCAGGTATAATATATATATATATATATAAAATGCTCGTGTCACAATGTTAGTTACCTTACTCCTCTGAAACAGCTTTATCGATCTTTCCCAAATTTTATATGCATATTCAGTAGGTATGAGAATCGGCTACTATCTGTTTTTCATAGCCCAAAGTATTCAGGCTAGTCCACCAATTAAATTTGGAAGATCACAGTTTTCAAAGCGCCTGCATATTGAAAACTGCAAATACGAGACAGTTATGTTATATAGCCAACCAATATTTAAAGGCGCTAAGTTAAGATGTATATTTATGTTTAAAATAAATTATCTGTGGCTGAACTTAAAACTTGAATTTTAGACCACTTTATAATAAAGTACATGACGTATGTGTACCTTGTGTCATTTTCAATTTTTTTGTTTCTTGCAGGACACCTCAGCCTAGAAAAACATATAAATCTTCATATATAACATCATTCAATTTTAAAATATGAGCAGTAATTACCATCATTAAGTAATTTTAATTATTTATTAAACATTACTTTAATTATTGTGTGTCTGTAAAATTAACTTGCTTTTTTTATTCAACTATAATCTATTCAAACAACTGCACTGAAATTTGACATGGAGATTCTTAAGGTCCCTAGGATGAATATATATGCATATTCTGATTTCTAAAATCCCTCTGGGCTACGTCCCACTGGTCTTTAAAGTAGCAACACATCATCCCTCTAAAGTTCTTAAATATTAAGTAAAAGAGCATGTCTAATTTTTTCAACTGCTCTGTGTAAATATTGTTTATTATTTGAAATTTATTTTCATTTATAGTGAGTGAAAATATTTTTAACACCGTTTTAGATTTCAGCGATTAGGTAAGTACTTATCTATTTTACAAAATATCCCAAAACATAAGATGGCCAGAATTTGACATCGAAGATTACTTTTGAAGCAGTCGGCAAGAACTGTGCTAGATGAAAATTCAATGGACTGTGCTTTTGAACTAATGTACTAATTCCAGCTCTAATTGTTCTAAAATATTAACAATGTTTTTCAGTTAAAAAGGAAACAAACGTGTAGTGTCATTGTTAACATACATTTAGCTGTGCATTTTAATCAAATATAGTATTAGATCTAAAAGGTAACGTTACTATCTAACAAAGTAAATTAGAATAGCAATAAATATAAATTTTTAGCATTTTTTCTTGATCGTGGTAACAAGGCAAATTCAAGATTGGCGTCAGAAATAAAACTCACTCAAACCAGTAATGGTCATACACGTACAACGCCTACTAAGTTGCATGCAAAGGAGCGGGTAAACTGCTAGTAGTGCAGATATAAGAGACAATGTAGTCTGACATTTACTTTACATTTAAACACTGTTATTAAACCTAAATTATTTGTCTTTTTAAACAAAAGTGGGGTTATCACATATATATATATATATATACTTTTTTGATCAGAAAAAAGGCAAAATCAGCAATGGAAAGAAACACTAATATCTTAATTAAATTACAATGGCCATAAATAAACCAGTTTTAACATTTTTTCTTGATAGGCACATAAAAGTTTGCATATTATATATTTGTTATTTTAAAGATTGTTCTATTATATCTCTTTATTCCATTATGGTAATAGTATTCATGTTATTTTTTAGGCTGCAATACCAAAGGCTATAAATTTGGATCTCTCCTGTAATACTATTGTGACTATTCCTGTAAGTATTATTTAGACTATACCTGTACTCTAAATAACATAAGTTGGTTGCATTAGTAAGAATTTACGTAAGAAGTAAGAAATATCATGTACCTTTTTTTATCTGATGATTAAGGAGGAGAGGATAGTCTTTTAGGACATATAAACATTTTTATTTCATTATCTAGTTGTATCTCACATTGTTACCTATTTTAAAGATTATTATTATATATTAATTCAAACAAACTCTCCAATAACATAAAGTTTTTTATTTTTGTGAGGCCTTTCGCACTCAATGAGTACATCTTCGGACTCACACAACTGAATGAAAGTAATAATAACAATAGTAACATAAACAATTTTGTACTAAATAAAAACATATGTCATTAAAAATACAAAGAGGTAATATTCTATGACAGCACAGTATGTTATATGTATATATAAAAATAAAGTTTATATTTAGTTAAATCAAATAAAGTAACGGTGAATTTTGAAAAGGTCCAGAATAAAAAACTTTGTTATTGGAGAGTTTGTTTGAATTAATATATCATTTCCAATAAGGCAAGAGCTTCAAGAATGTATTATTATTATAGTTAAAAAATAATATAATGACTTGCCTATTAATTAATTACAGTTATAATTCTGCTTTATATTAATTGTTGTATAATATATAATAAATTGCCTTAATGAGTTTTAATTGAATTAAGCTCTGTGTACCTCATTACCAAAACGTAAAACTATATAGATACCGTAAAACTATATAGGTACCGATGACTATTTATATGCAGTAGCCTTCCTCTCAAACAGCCATGATGGTATAATTTAATTGATTAGGCCTGTATAAAAATCCAATATAAATTGTTATAGCGTAATTATATTTATACATAAATTTAGTATAATAATAATCATTTACTCAGCCATATTAGAAGTCATTCACTGTGCCTAGTACTGCTACTCTTAAAAGTCAGTAACAAAACACTAATACATTAAAAAAAAGAGACGTGTGATGACTTCTTTAGTTTTTTCAACTGTCTGACATTGCTGCTGTGGAAGACATGACTGATAAGGATCAATTAATCTGACGGTTGGTTAAAAGAGAGCCAAGTGAGTGTGTAACGATTAATCTGTATAAATATGAAAAAAATACAAAAGAAAAGCTTTATGTACATTTCATGTGAATGCAAAAACTAAGGTGGGTTGGACAATATAAAAACAATTAAATTGCTGACAATAGTAATAAAACAATTAGATTGATAATTATTATGACTAAAGATAACTAGAAGATATAGTACAAAACTTTTACAATACAGAATGATACAAAATAAAAAAATAACTACAATATAACAATGAATAATTCGAATATAAATTACAGTGAATTCAGAGCATTTGTCTGGATGTGTTGTTGATGTTAAATCTGGACGTGTAAGGGATTAGTCCAAGACTTGGCCTTTGCATGAGCAAACCTGACACAAGGCTTATAATTCAAAATTGAACACAGGATCTTTTAACTCATCCACTCTTTTTATGGTTGTATTCCAAGCTGTTAAGTAAACAACATTGAGCATTTTGTATCATGGAAAGTCTTGCAGATGCTTTTCTCGCAGTTCAGTCTCATGCCACTGGTCTCACACCGCACCATATGTGTTAAAATAAAAAAAATAATATAGATTTGAATTATGTGTTAAGTTAGTTATTCACCTGAAGAAGAGATCAGATTGCAGATCTTGAAACATAGTATTAGGTTTTTTGTATCACTGAACATTGGCAAATGTTTGGAAAATTCCTATTTCCTTCACTATCCTTCCATCATAAAAAACAAACTTCAAACAAAGAATACTAGCAAAGACGAAAATGTTTAAGATTTTTTAAATCAAATATATAGAAGAACTACATGCACCATACTTACCAGTTGCTGTCAATTCAGGCTTACCCTCTCCTTTTGGCACAGAAGCAGTTATCTACCCACTAGAGAACCACTTTTAGACCAACTTCAGAAGGGCAGGTAGAAAAAAAATCTTACCATCCTGCACCAGAATTGTGTATCTAATAAAAATAACATTATGAATCGCTTTTTAGATAAAACTGACCCCCATATGTTACTTTTAATAGAACACAGACTGAAAGCTGACATACTCCACATTATTAACCTAATTGGTTACACACTAGTATCAATTTTAGTTGAAAAGAAGATAAGTAGTGTGTAGTATGTGTAGTTCTCACATAAAATATAGAACCGGTTACAGAGCTGTCAAGAGCTGTTATGTGGGATTGGAATAGTTAAAGTTCAAACTAAACTGCAGGTGGTTATGTTTCTTAAGAACCTATAGATTACATGGTAATTTAGAGGAGTCTCTCGTGGATGTCTTGCAAGCTCTTCAAGTTGCTTCGACCTGGAGCTGACCCGTTATTTGTTTAGATGATATAAACATAAATTGTCTACAGCACAGCCATAACCACAGCAAACTTGAAGAGATGTTGAGCCATAACCAGAGTCACACTTTCTCCTTCAAGAATAACTCCCAAATTTCAGTATTCAATTGACTGTATATGTTGATATGTTGAGGAATGCAAATTGATGGTTCAGGTGTTATATGCAAGTATCAAGGACCACTCTGCTCAACTGTGTAGCCTCCAGTGTTTGCAAAAAGAAGATTAATTTATCTGCATCTTATGTAATGAAGAGGCACTTTACAGGAAAAGAGATAAATAACATAATTAAGCTTTTTTATCATGGAATATGCTTTCTCAATATATACGTGGTATTATTCGTGTTATTAGGCACTATAGTGCACAACAGTTTATTGTTAAATTTTTAAATTTTGGTAAAAATAACTTTGTTTTCAGAAATCATTTGCCAGTTCTCTGACTCGTCTTGTGAAATTGGACCTCAGCAAGAACCAGATCACAGCGTTACCAGACAACTTTGGTTTGTTGGTTAACCTGAAACACCTGGACCTTGACAATAACCGACTGGAATCGCTGCCACTGAGTTTTGGCAATCTGCGCTCACTGAGATGGCTGGACCTGAAATGTAATCCCCTGATGCCAAGGTTGGCACAGATCGCTGGCCTTTGCCTGGACGCCAAGCAGTGTCAGGCAGCAGCTCGCAACGTAGTAGCAGCCCTACGCACCACACAGGAGCAGGTGGAGGCTGAGATAAGCCGACTTAAAGAGGAGCAGTTAAAAAAAGGTGAGTAAAATGAGATGAACTCGGAAACTGTAAGAAAACTTTGAAACTCTTAACTGCATTTGAAGTTATAGCCCATTTACTCCATCTCAGTTGAGAATAATGAATGATTACTTATGTTTTTAAATTAATATTTTTCTTAAAACTATAATGTAATACTTTTCTTAGTGTATTTTGCAATTTTTTATTGTAATTTTAGTACTAAGTTCATGACATTTTAATTATATTTCAGAAATATGAGTCTTGGGATAATGGCATTTATATAAGAAATGAACAGATACATGTCCTCTTTGGTCTGTAGTGTGTAAAGATTTACCAATTAATCTTTCATTGTCTTAAAATTAATCCATTAACTTCAAACCATATTAATGTCTGTTAGGTATACTTTAACAATCTCAAGTTCAAGTTGGCATTTATAGTAACAGTTGTATCATCTGCATTCAGTTAACACTACGTCAGTCACGTGGGGTACAGTTGTACTCCAAGCATTTTGTTTTGTCATTCCCCGGCCATTGGTAACACTGATTATTTTCAGCGGCCATAAACCTTTCCCCCACCTCTTCACCCTTAACACTAGTGCGAAAGCAACTGTCTCCAGGTGCTTTTATTTGTTCACATGTTGTTTTGTCAAGCAATACAGTGTGGGTGTACGGTTGTGCTCTGTGCAACTAAATACGTTCCAAGTTTATCCACTGGTGATCTGTGTAATGGTTCTTTTTTAATCATAAATAATTGCTATTGCCAATTATTTTACTAATAAAGAAAGTATTTAATAATGGGTGATTGTGAGCAGCAATGCTGGTTGTGAGAAACTGAGAATGCAGATGAAAGTGTTCTTGGTGTCCAAGATCCAGACGAATCGGAAGAGGACGATGTGGAATATTTTGACCAGGACACAGCTGATGAAGTCGATGAAGAAGGCAACGCTCCAGACACTCCACAGCTGGTGGGGGTGAGGGTCTGGGCGTGGCGATGGAAGAAAAACCAGATATACCAGGTATCACTCTTCAAGAAGCAGTTCTACAAAGTCTATTCATGAATCCTGAATTTTATTTGGGTAGTGATCGTGAAAAGAGATATACACAAGTTCCTCAAAGATCGCACGTACCATGACAACATAATACCCACTTTTCATCGACCAAGACCTCAAGGTAACCCCACAAATGCATAAACTCCTGTAATGGCACTTTAATGCATGATTAATGATGAAATGATTATGAAAATTGTTGATTATACAAATATTTCCATTGAGAAAATATGACCAAACTTTTGATGGCCGAAAGATGCAAGACCTTCACATTTTCAAGAAGTAAGATCAGTGATTGGGATATTATTTATTGCTGGTGTCCTAAAAGCCAGAAGAAGAAACCTAAACAATATGGGATAATTGCACTATCACTAGTATAAATGAATACAACATTTTTCAATATATTGGAAAATGTTGTATTCATGTAAGTGATATTATAATAAACCTTTTTTCCAATGCTCCAAGATTCTACATTCGACATGGGATAACTTGGGGACTGGTATAGAAGCAGTTTATCTCACTATGAGCAATACCCGGTTTAGATTTTTATTATTGCTTCAGATTTGATAATGTACATAGCAGAGAACAAAGGAAGTCTTTGGACAATTTGACTGCATTCCAGGAAATATTTAAAATGTTCCACTTTATAATTGTTTTACTTCTGCACCACTTGCCATAAAGCTGCACGAAGAAATGAGTCTAACAGTGGTTGGAACTTTATGGAAAAACAAATGTGAAGTTCCTCCAAACTTTCTACCTGATGCAGCTATGGAATTGATAATTAGTATCTTTGGATTCCAAAGGAATTGTACACTATTATTGCATGTACCTAAAAAGAAGAATGCTTGTTAGCTATTTCAACAATGCATGACAATGCTGCCATTGATCCAGCCACAGGGGACGACAGGAAGTCAGTTATCATTACTACTTACAACAATACCAAGTATGGTTTATACATCCTTGATAAAATGCGTTGGTAGTATGACACTGCAAGAAATTCCAGGAGGTGGCCTTTAACACTATTTTTCAATGTAGAAAGAGTAAATGCTCTTTGCATTTACAAAGATAATCAAAACCAGGACTTTGTTAGTCCAACGGAATTTGTAAAAACAATGGCATTTGAACTTATGAAACCACAGATTAAATACCACATCAGCCAGTAAGTGATGCCAAGAGAGATTATAATCAAAGGAAGATTGCTGTTGAAACTTGATGGGAATGGAGAACATCAAAATCAGCCTCAAACAGCAGTAACCGCGGTGAAGAATGATCGATATTACACCTGCGGCAGAGCCAGGAACAAGTCAACAAGAAAAACTTGTGATAAGTGGGTACGTCTTGATCACCCGAGAAGTGTGTGTGTACAGTGCCAAGAATAAAAAACAAAGCTGAACATAATATGCAGAGCTCTGTTTTTATGATACTCTTTTTGAGTCAATATGTCTAAGTATGTATAGTAGTTAATAGTGTTGTTACCTTAAAAAGGTAATTAAAATAAAACAAATAATTATGCAAATATAAAGCATTACTTAATATCTCAATTTTATTTGTATAAAAAATAAGTTAGTAAATTAGCACTCTGCTTCTATTGATTTGGTCTTTTTTTTGCAAATATGTTTCATACAAGTTGCTATCGATATGCTAATAATTTTTGTATTTGTTAAAAATTATTTTTGATGTTAGTGTACACATTAATGATAATTTTTGTCCACAGCATGATACTTTGCTTAAAAATAAATGAAAAATTGTCTATGTCTAAAAAATAAAGTTCTTTATTTTTATAAAACTCTTCAAAATCCTTTTTATCCATTATATTGATGAAGGATTTTATGCCTAAACTGGTAAGTTAAAAAAAAACATTCTAATTTGAGTGCACTTGTACTTTGAGCGATTACTCACATTAAGAAATCTGTGAGACATGCAGTGTTAATAAATTAGAAACATTCTTTAAGAAATCATTTATTTACATTTAACACATACAGGGTGTCAATTAAGTCTGGAACCTCTTTTTTAATTTTTGAACCACAATAGGAAGAAATACCAAAGTTCACACGTGCTTACTGGTGATAGTAATGCACACATCTGCCCAATTACCGACCGGATAATCCCTTTTGGGGACGGTCCACAAGGAGTCAGACAAAATTCTTAAATAGCAGCATAGGTCAAGTTTGGTCAAGTAATCAAATTAAAGGTCGTACTTAGCAGAGTACAATGCCGCAAACCGGACTTCAAAAGGTGGATTCATTCAGTAGTTATAGCTATTTGAATTTTAAAACAATTGAACTGTGTAAATTATTAAGTATTACAAGTAAACACCAATTTTTAAGTACCTGTGATCAAAGTAGGTGTTCAAAATGTTCCCCTCCCATCATCTGGCAATGTCCTAGGCGGTTGTAAAAGCCATCTGCATTTTGAAGGTAGTCACGAGGAATATCTTGAGCTTCTTGGACTATGAAATTTCTTAGGTGCCCCAAATCTCGAGGCTTAGTACGATAAACTTTATCTTTCAGGTATCCCCAAAGAAAAAAATCCAGCGGAGATAAATCAGGGGAACGCAAAGCCATTGAAGCAGAAGAGTGTTGATCATGTCCATTCCAAGATTGAAAAAAAAAACAAAAAAGTGGTAAAAAGTATAAAAAAAGATGCAGAGTTTGTATTGCAAAGGGAATTGTGAAACAAGTAGTATGGCAGTGTTTGCAGTGTAATGAACAACCTGGCGTGTGTGTGCCTTATTGTTTTGACCAATACCATGAATAATGACAGACAAAAAGGGATTGTGGGGATGACTATATTTATATTTATTTGCAAGTATTGAAAGTATAACTTAATCATATTTTTCACCACATACGTTTAAGTAATGATTGACTTTTGGGTGGGTTGGTTAGGATGTATATATACATTTGTATCAATATCTTATTTTAGTAAACTTATTTCTTCTTTTTTCTCAAATTTTTATAATTTTATGTTCTATAATATTTTTTGTATAATTTCAACTAAAGATTTAAATATACATATTTTGTTATGGTTACTCACCGCATATTTGTTAATAATAACTGAATTTGAGTGAGTTAGCAGAGATCTATACACACTTTTTCACATTTTTATAAAGTTTTACATTCATTTTGGTTTACACATTTATGTATAAGTATTGTTTATGTTTGTCTAAAATGAATAAAATACAGTTCAGTTAGCTACAATGTATTCATTTGGAATATTCCCACAGCCAGTAAAGGGTGTTCTCTAGTGCGAGCGGTAACTAGAGTTACCAGCTGGCAAGGAAGACTGTCCCCAGGAGCTAGCGGTAACCACAGTTACCGCATTCCCAAAATGGTGGAGAGTGATAAGTTTTGTGACTAATTAGTAATTTTTTATATATTACTATCATATTTAATTCAAAAGTAAGTAATATATAAAATATATATATATATATATATATATAAAATTTCAGCATATACGGAACTATATATGGATTTTTAGCAGCAAATGTGTGTTAAACTGATTGCTGGTCTTACATCACTAATGTGTGACCATCATTTTCAGAACAACTCATTGAAGAAAATTCTAAACGTGAGTCCAAAGAAAACCAGCCATCAAAAAAGAAGAAGAAGAAAAATAATGCAGCGAACAAAATAAGTAACTCAGAATTATCAAATGGCTTGACACATGTAGCTGATGAGGTCAAGAATGGAAACTCAGTGCAAGAAGGTACAAGCTGTAAAGTACCGCCAGTGCCTAATAAAAAAAATGCTCAAAAACAAGGTATACTCAGAAAAGGTGAGGTTTTGTCAAAGTATTTTTCTTCTATATATAGGTACACACACATACACGCACATGCGTGCACGCCCACACACAGTATTTTCAAAATTTAATATTATTATTATATATTATTAATTTAATTGTTAAAATACTTTGTTTTAACTCTGCTGATTTTAATTAGAATATATTTTAAAAACATCAGCCTGTTCTTATACAGAGTAGTCCATTTTAGGTATTTCAGATCTATTGTGAGAGAACAAATAATAATTAATTTTATTTCTTTATTTGTACATCAATATAGCTGCAAAATTACATTAAACTTTACTTAAAATTATACACTACAATTTGTCAAATTAAACTTGTAACAGAATGATATTACACATTTTAAAATATACAAATTAATTTCAAAAGTTTTGTATGCTATTTATTATTTACAACAACAAATTAAAACAAAGTAAAAGGTTTTGTATAGTCACTCTTATACACTCCCTGTGTACAGAATACCTCTACTTGCTGACCGCACCCCTGGTTGCACACTCTAACAGATGATTATTTTTAATGCCAATAAGAACCGTACTAGGCTTTCCTCTGCTTTTGTTATCATTGGTGGAAAGGAGTTCCAACAACAAGCTATTACTACGAATGATCTGAAGTATACAGATTTGTATGGTGATGAATACGCAACGAAGATGATCCCATGCTAGTGTTTCTTGAGTCCTCCTCATTAGTTAGAAAACTTATGAATCACTTTAAAATATTTTGGCTGTCCAGTTTTAAGTAGAAAAGGGGATGGTTAAAATACGGAGGGTTCTTCAAATCACATACTTTTGACATCTTTAAAGTTTATTGCTCAGAACCACAGTCAAGTTACTAATAGTGTAGTCACAGAGCTACAGAAATTTAAGCAAGGAAAGAAGTGCTTTAACAAGTAGAATTTTATTATGAATAGGTAAAAATCGTTACAAGTTTTTTAACAGAATGAATTGCTGAAAATATGTTTTTGCAAGTACCAACAAAATGGTCTGTCTAGTCTAAAGTTGAGTGTAAAGTTAATCTTAAACTCATGATTCTGTCATAGTGAGGTATTACAGTTCTATTTACTGTCCTTACAATTTGTTCTATATCAATTGTGTTTAAGAGTCGAAAAGAAGCAACTATCGTTTATTGTCTTACCAGAGTTACGTTTTAGTCAATAACTACCATATTAGTAATACCCTTGTTTATATTGTTAACAGTTTCGATTATGTTAGGCATTACAGTGTGTGTATATTTAAAGGTTATCAGTGTAAGAATCAAATTTAGTTAATTTCATTCCAGAACTTATGTTGTTTGTATATAGAGCAAACAGAAGTGGACCAAATATAAATCCTTGCGGCACACCATCTGTCACAACTTTCCAGTCTGAAACATTCTCATTAGTACGAACACACTGATGTCTTATACCCAGATATGATCCCATCCAATTTATTAAATTTTCAGAAAACCCTATAGGGTACCAGCAATTCATTCTTTAATTTTACAATGAGCAGATCATGATTGACCTAGTCAAATGCCTTATATAGTACAAAACCATTGTATGATTGTACACTGTCTATGATCCATGGCAAGTCTAATATTATTTGTTGCTTGCAATAGCACAGTTTTATCATACTATGGTACTGATAAAAGCCAGATTGATTTATATTTTGATGTTAATGTGAATGAATTCAGTAATGTAAAGTGTACAGTTCTCTCAAGCTCCTAAGAGAACACTGGCAAAATACTGATAGGTCTGTAATCTTAAGGAAGAGGAGGGGATGAGGGCTTGTTTAAGGACGGATGGTGGCATACATCCATTTGTCGGAAAATATGCTGATCTGAAGTGATTTATTGTAAATATGGGTGTTGATAGGAAGTGAAGCAACCAGACTTTTTTTTAATCAAAGGATAATATATCATCAGCTCCAACAGCATAAGAATGTATTCAGTGAATTGCCTTATGTGTGTTCATTTGTAATACACCTTGTAATACAGATTTGAACTTGAACTGAGGTTTACCATTCTCATATTGAGGATCATTTATGGCCTGCTCAATTAAATATTAATTTTGCAGAGCACTGCGATTGCTTTAATCAGAAAATGAGAGTAGTAATCATTCAGTTTATTCAATGGAATCTCTATTGAAATGGAAGAAGTTTTCTTGCCATAGCCTATCTTTTTTACATTACGCCAAAGAATATTAGATGATGTAAATCATGTGTTTATATATTGCAATCTAGAGTTACACATACTTTGTTTTGATTCTGATTCGAAGATCATGATATTTACATGTTTTGTTACTTTTGGAGCATGCTTATTATTTAATTCTAATATTGAATTTATCAGTGTGTAAACAATATTATTACACTATCATTTGTAATTGAATAAAATAGTGTTTTTAGCCCATCTGCTATAAAAGCACCTTCATCCATTTGTTTAAAATACATATAAGATTTTTCGTATTGTTTGTAGATTTGTAGGGTAACATACAGTATATTAACTTGTGTTTTGGAGATGAAGTTGTCCCTCATAGATGATATTTCATTAATATGGACAATCGTTGAGTTCATCAACTAATAACTGGACAGTGAGAGCAGATCAGGAACTGTTGAGTCGGCCTTTATGAGCATGTGACACTGTCGCTATCTCTTAACCAAACTGCGGACTCAAGGCCACTGCACCAGCCAAGCGGCAGAGTGTGCTGTATTGGCACACATACATGATCAAATAAGACAAATATCTATTTCCGGCTCCTACATGTATCAAATAATACATTTTCATTCTAAAAACTAGTAACAAAAATTGACGAAATTACTATTTAACAAGTTAAATTAATTGGCTTCATAAATACAAATAACCTAAAAACAAAGTGTACTATTTAAATTTAGAATTTTTACATGAAATCGAAGGTGCTTAATCAATGAATTAACTTTTCTACTTGCTGTCTTTCGTGCATAATTAAAATTAAATTTATTCATTAGTAGGAAAATCACCTTACAGGACACATTTCTACACTACATATAAGGTTTTCCCAGTGAAAATAAATATAAAACAAAGCAAATGATAAACAGCACATAGCCACAGATAATAAACAGTCATGTACATATATACAAATATGCATTTATGATTATAACAATGAAATAAAGAGCAAATTATTTTACTAATAAATTAAATAATACAATTCTTCCCTATTTCTATAACAGTGAATACAAAAAAATTAATAAATTGTTATTCTTGAGGTATTTTTATAACAAAATATATATTTACCTTATGGAAAAATATCATATGAGAATATATTAAAATGAACATTGAAAAGCAGATATTAAATTCAATAAATAATAAATTCAACTTTACTAATACTGTAATGAGAAATATACTCAGACAATTTCGGAAAGTCGAATAGCTGAGTGTATGTGTCTTTACGTACCTTCACCAGAAATCTCTTTGGTCCAGAGTCCAGGTGTTATGCATCCCAAATTCGTCTGTACCTACTTTGAAAATTTTCAGGCTATGGTTAGTAAGGTGTCTTTGATGGTCAAAGAATTGAGTTATAAACTTTGAATTTTTATAATTTTCTTACCTACCACTAATTGTCCTTGCAAAAGTTTTCTTCTGTCTGTCAATCTGCTTGTTTGTCTGTTTTGTGCTAGAAAAGAGATATCTCAAGAACAAATTGTGCTATGGCTGGTGTACTCCTACCTTAACAACAATTTAGGTTCTAATTTCATCTAGTATCTTGTTATTTACAGGTCCAATATTACTGTAATGAAATGTTTTATCCAATATTTTATCTCAGTTTAAGAAATAACCATTAAAAAACATTTAAAGAACAAAAAAGATATTAGCGGTGCAAAAAAAGAAATTTATATATCAAACAATATCTGGACAATTTTTTAATTGTGAAGGATAAATATTGTTGCTATTTCAATTTAAGGTGTTTAATAACTGTGTTTCAATCTTATTTCTTCATCATATCATAAAAACAGCAATAAGTGTTTTATAAAGCTCAAAGCTAGAACTATCCTTGTTTTTGGGTATTAAAATGACCAAGAAGTAATTAAAACAGTATAAGCCATGTTAAAAGACGCTGCTATCTAGAAAGCAAGAAAAACACGTGATATTGGCCTTTTGTCACTTACAGGATGATATTTGATTAACTTTCTCTCTTATTTTGCACAGAATGGAAAAGATACGGTTTAATTTGTTGGTATAATTTGTTGTACTCGTTACATTTATTTTCACTCCACTGTTCCCAACATCTTTACTGAAACATTGCTGGCAATGAATGCTATAAACACAAAATATTACAGCCTAGATTAAATATGAGTTGATGCTGGATGAGTTGTTCAGCAAACAATTCCAATGTTAAAATTAGTAATTACATTTTTTTATTTCCAGTGGGAAGACTGATTGGCACGTTGACAAAGTTTCTGGTGATGAGCTCACTTATTGTTGTCCTCTGTGGGTTCCTGCTATCTCTACTTGACGAGGATCTCTACATGGTGCTAAGGAAGAAGGTTACTGATTGGATACAGAAGAATGTACCTAGACACTATCTCAGGCATTGGGACCACGGGATATTGGTGACAAAGCGGGCTATGGAGAACTGGTCCGGACAACTGATTGCTATCTGTGTCTATGGCTTTGGCCGGCTGCAGGAATACTACGGAATAATCAGCAGTGACGAGACTGTTCAGCAGTACTTGGAGAGCATTAAGAGCGGCTGGCACATAACATGGATCTGGCTGAGCGAGACTTACGCATCACTGCCCGTCTATTTCAATTCCGTCAAACAGTACATAATTGAACTCTCGGGAAACAAGTCATAGACAGAGTTCGCACGAACGTTTAGGATTATTTTGCTATACAGAATTATAATACTATTTTTATATTTATACACGATTTTGATCACCTATTTTGGGGATTAGAGTCTGAAGAGTGACCATTCACTCTGTACTGGGTCCAAATGCGATTGATGTTTTGTAGAGAAGTCATGTTAATTTTGTAACAAAACTAGTGTTTAAAAAAATCTATGATTATGTAAGCTTTTAAAAATTTGTTTGTTATGAATTGATTAAAAGTGTATATTTGTTATGAATTGTTCGTTGTTACTTTTCGCCCAATTGCTATTTTCAAGCTTATTCTTTTTAAAAATTAAAGAAATGTTAGTACTTTTAATAGTTCTGGTTCTTCTCTACCTTTTAATTCTGTTCCATCTTGTAAAATTCTTTAATTCTTCTAGGCTGATATCCGCCTTGTATGGATATTGATATGTTCTTTAAAAATGACAACGCTCATGTTGTGTGAAAATTTGAATAGTTCTTTGGTTTGATTGATAATAAAAGCTCTGGAATTTGACAAAATTACATTAGGAAGAATGGAAAGCAAAATTATTACTCTTTGTTGGTCTGATTTCGTTACTAGGAACCCAACTGTGTGGATATAAGTATGTGTGAATAGTGTAAATGCTCAGATGTTTAAACTCATTGGCTTCATTTTGTAACATTTTCATTCAGCACATTAGAAAGTATGAAGAGAACAAATAATTATTCTTTGTTAAATGTGTTTTTTTGTATCTCAAGCTTTAACTGTGAACTTGAATACCAGGTAGTCAGCTGACTGGATCATAAGACATTCATTATATAACCGATTTTATTTGCTAAATTGGGTGTTATTTTATCGAATAATGCCTATAAGAGGTTTTCATTTCCCATTACTCAATATTTCTCTCCCTAATTTGAAGTATGTTTTAGCATGAATTGGATTAATAGTGTAATACAATAGTCATGAATATTACATTGTTGAAAGAACATAACTGTTGTATAGTAAAAATTTTGGGAAATCATACTGTTGCATTTCCTTTTATAATAAAAATAAACCTCTTTATCCATAGTCATAACATTTTTAGAGTATTATAAATACTGTACTAGCCAAACAGTTTTATCAATTACATAAAATCATATTTACTTTAACATTTTATCACCCTTTATTTTAGAATTATTTATTAAATTGTAAATATAGTACAAGTTGATATGTGAAGCCCTTTATTTGTATGTGCAGTATATGAATATAGCATTCATTTAGTTGAATGCATCATATAGTAAATTAAGTCTTGGAATATTCAACTTTTTTAAATATATTTATTAGAGTTTTAATTGTATTTAGACCAGGGGCAGTTCACAAGTGTGATCATTGGGGTGCCTCTCAACTGGGGACAGAAGTAGTAATCATTAAGTACTGGGGTGGTTATTTATCACACTATTACTCACACTATCTACCAGACCCCCATTTTAGTAAATTTGTAATAAATGTACCAAAATACTTGTTAAATATTATTGTGATTTAATCGGGGTTTAAAAAATGCAGATGGATACCATAGAAGATTTTTAACATTATAAAAAAATTAAGTAACAGTGAAAATGTATTACATATACATATATATATATTTTCTTTAGGTTTATAATCGGATTCCACACAACGACGGTGTTCTCAAGCTCGATCTGACTAAAGATGTATACAATGTGATAAAAGATCTGATATTTTTTTAAATTTCCCCCATGTTTCATTATAAACCCTAGCATATGACTAGATGAATTGACACAATTTTCCATGTGATTAGCAAATAATAAATTAATATTAACTATAAAATCTAAATCTTTTATCCAAATAACTTTTGTAATCACTTTGTCATTAATGGAAATTTCCTTTTTAATCTCATTAAACTATATTATTCTTTCTAACATAAATACATATTCCACCACATTTACCCTTAGATAAAAAAAATTATCCAGATGGAACAGTTTTAATAAATGTTCATTTAAATTCACTTCTTTAAAAACTATGCCATATAATTTCTCAATAAAATCGCTTAACAAAACAAAAAATTCATCCCACTGCCTTCTTATGGAGGTTACATTCAAATGCAAAAAGGAAATTCCCATTGTAAAATTGTTACTTTTACTGTATAATTCAACAGAGTAGAAACATTCTAGAAACTTAAACATCTTGTTGCCTTCAACATACTGTCTGCAGCTGTGGAAGAATTGATTTTTGCTTGATTAGTGAAAATATTACTTAATTTAAAAATTTCTGATTTGTGTTTAGTAAGATCCTCCTTCTTTTTGATGATTTTTATTCCATTGTCAGGGGACTTTCTTACACACACAATGCCATTTCAAAACCAAACTAACTGATAGTTTAACATCTTAGATTTACGTTTTTCACTCTTAAACAAGTTTCTAAAACCAAAAAGTACCATTTTCCCTTATGTAGATTCTATCTCCCAGAAGCTCCGTCACATCTGTGTTGGTCACAACCTCCTTTTTCGCTTCCAGCACTCTGTCCCTTCCTTCTAGCAAGCTGTACAATGATCCTACCTGGCCGATTTTCAGTTCTGTTTTTTGGGAGTCTGAGCTGTTTCAACGTCCTCTTTCTGATTCATTTGATTTGGAAGTATTTTCCTATTTATAGAAATTTTAAAGTTCTATATCAAGGCCAGCCTAATTTCTGTTCTTCAGACATTTTTATAAAAGTAGTTTCTCTGAGTCCTACACAGAAAAAATATAAATTTTTATTACTAGGTAAATTAGAACACTTAAGTCTCCAAAATATCCTTGCATATTCCAAATATCCAACAATTCATGATTTAAAACAAAACAAAACCTGATAATCAGAGGAAACAAGGAAATCCACAGAGTGCACTGATAAGATAAGGACTTCCTCACTCAACCACTGCTGGCTGCTAACTTATAGATGACTGATTAATACACATGGCTTACTTTGAGATTTAATTTTTCAGGTGATGTAGGTTTGGAACATCTTATAACTATTATATATCAAACCAAACATATATATATATATATATGTTTGTATTTTCAGCGTTAATTGGCATTCAATATGAATGAATAAACAGTAATGGACTTGAATCTAAAATAGAAAAATATGGAGTAAGTAAAAATCTAAGCTTTAGGTAATAAAATTTTTTATTTACAATTATTTATCTGGTTATAAAAACACTTGGACTTAAAACTAACCTAGATCACAATAGGGAGACCTGTACAAGCATTTCACAATATGTCAAAGTCGTTGGTTTAAACATAGTGGTTCTACCTTAGATATAACCATAACATGAAACTAGCTACCTACAGGAGGTTGGTGTTAGGCTCTATCTTCAACAATGTGTTCAGCTTGCTAATAGTAAATACAAAGACAATTTTCGAGGTAATAAGCCTAGATTTAATTAACAAATTCATTAACTATTCTACAAATTATAAAATTGTAAAGAAGTTTTCAATTTTGTTCAGATATTATAGTGAAGTGTTGCACAAAATATTTCATTGTTTAAGAAGTAACCTGTGATAAAATATCTTAATTCAAATATTTTGAGTTTTCTCCACAAGGCCTATTATTAGATTACTGGATTTTGTATCAAAACATCTCGGCAATGAATTAAAATGTATCAAATACTCACTAGATGAATTATTATTTGAAGCATTGGGCAAATTCGTATTTGAGACCTTGGTACATGTTATCCTTCATTAAGGAAAATATCTGGTAGTATCCACCTTAATTTAAAAATAACTTTAATTTGTAGCAAATTTTCAAACTTTATGGATAAATGAAAAAAATAATTTTAACAAATACCCACATAAAACACACATATAATTGCAGAGAATAATTTTGGAAACAAACTGAACCACAACATTAGAACCACTGATGACTGGGAAAGTTATATAAATTGCAGAGGGAATAAAATAGTTTGAAGGAAGAATATACAGATCAGTGACATAAATACATGGGGAGGTCAGGGGATCTATCCAGCCAGAACAAACAATTAAAACTTAAAAACCAAGATATATTGGTTTTTCTTACATCCTTGTACAGTTAGTTCAACAGTATATTCTTTTTTATGTTTTTATTTGATTATACTTTTGTTCAGTAACTGCTGTAAAATATGTTTAATTTGACATATGACCTCACCCTTCTCCCTTACTGATACTATAACACACTTTACCTTCATCTTACCTATACAAATATTCTGTTTACGCCACTGATAAACATACATATTTGGTAATGCTTTCGTTCCTGAAATATATAAAAAGGATACATTTTTTAAGTTAGGAATATTTTTAAAAACTGCAGTTCTGGATTAAAGGTAGAGTCAAGAAAACTTCAACGTGTTCCTATGCAATTATTTTCTAATTTGAATGTGAAAGCTGTTGTAAATCCAATTTTAATCAGTTTTATTGGTCCATTTAAAGAGAAAGGTCAATAAAATGTATATTTATTTGAGTATTTTATGTATGTAATCTATCTTGTACAAAAAAACAAATTTGGATTATTTTATTTTCAGTGGATTGTTATTAATAATCAACAAAACACCTTAAATAACCAGTATTAATAATTATTCCTGAAATGTAAAACTTATAGAAAAACTGACTTAATGAACATTGAAGACTGGAAAGAGAATGTATAAGTTTGAAAGCCCTCTTTCAAGATTTCCATTTTCAAACAGTTGAAATGAGTATTGGCAGTGAATTTAATATTGAGCAAAAGTGTTTGAAGGGAAGATTAATGAAGTTTATATATTAATATTATTTATTGTATATATAATTATTATTATCAAGTCTTATAATGAAATTACCCTTTTGAAAACATTACAGATAATATAATATGTAAAGTAAATTCAGCAAACAAATTGAACAAAAGTGTTTGAAGGGAAATAAATTTGTCTGTACATAAATACATTCATTTTTATCATCACCTTTTCAAAATATAACAAAATTTAATAAAGGAATACATTGAATTATTTTCCAAATATTCAACATAGTCATTACTTAGTTTTCTGTTTCTGACTCTTTCTATAAATGTGTAATGAGAGTTAATAATTCATGTAATGTAGATATAAATGAGCTCAAACGTAGGTGTAAAAAAGCACAATTTCATTTTCAGCTGTATTCCACTATAAATCTACAATATGAGCAATAATGTTACATGTATAAATACTACCTAATACTGGAATGTAAACTGCTGCTAGACTAAGTATAAAATACTAAATCTGGAAGTTCTATCAGCATAGATGATCGTACTTAAGCTTACATGAATATGACTATGAATTCTTTGAATTCAGGTAACAAATGACGTTCAGAGACGAGTGCGCAACTCTAGCGGCTCGACGTAACACAGGGGTCATGATGGCCTACTCCTGGACGTGGTGAGGTCCTTCCTCCAGCAGACGTGGTCTAGGTCTTGACTGTCAAGCTGGACGATGTAGGGAGCTCCCACACCGCGTAGGGCTGCATCTGTCGCTTGCGTCGAATTGTAGTTGGGCACTGAATTGATAGTGAATGTCCCCATTGGGTCAATAGCAGTTTTCTCATTACTGGGCTTTGTGTATTGCGGATAGTACCTGAAATAGTTATGTGTTTATTACTTGCCTTGTCAATTTTTTTTTAGCAGGTTGTTTTATCGAAGTTACCCCTAAGCACTAACATCCTGTTGGTAGAAAGTTTGATTTCCTTCAGAAAATGCCAAGTGTACTATGTTTAATAAATGTTATTTATTGGTAAAAACTATTTATTAGTGTATATTAAGTTTTTTCTATTTGCCTAATGTTACAATAAGTAAAAAAAACTACACATTTTAAAGCTAATTGAAAATCTATCTACAATTTTTTTACATTTTGAAAGTAATAAATTATTTACTATACATTTTGGTTCAATATTCTTACAGAGTGCTTACTAAAACAAACTAAAAAAAAGACATCTATCTTTAAAAGCAAATGTACAGTGTATTTCTGAAAAAATTCCCGTTAAACCAACCAATTTCACCTATGTTACTTAACAAGCCACACATCAAGTAGCTGATGCACAAACGGTCTTTGTCTACTTTTATTTAACGATTATCGGATTGTCATGTGAAATAGTGTAAGGCAAAAAGCAATCTCTGTTCATTGCAGAATACAGCTAATTGGAGTATTAAATCACCAGATTAGTACAACAAAAATGTTTATAACCACTACTAGTGTTAATCGTACAACATTGGTGATGATTAAAACCTTTCTTAAGACATTATGGTTGAAAGACGTCATGTGGTGTTCTAAATATCAAAACTCTCCTTCAAATTGTAGCATTACAAAATCATGATTATTTAAACTTTATACACTAGCAAATTTATCATCACTATTTTATTCAAGAATTAAATTATTTGACGTACCTAGTACCAAGAGTGTCGCTGGGAGCATTTCGGACAGAGTGTGTATAGTCTCTGGTGCCTCGTCGCTTCAATGTAAAGTCTCGTTCTCCGCTCAATGTGCACTGCTCACGCCACACTATCCAGCCATGTCGTTGTATGGGATCCACAGGCCCCCAGTTGCGTGATGGTTTCAGCGACGACAAGAATTTCTAAAATAAGTGTATGAGTTTTTTAGAAAATATATAATATTATACAACACTGCAGCACAATATATTAAATATAGAAAATTGTTCAAAATAAATGTTAAGAGGAACAGTAATAAAGAGGCTGCAGTTTGAAGCCAAAATGTACAATTGTTTTCAATGTATTGCTTACCAAAAAGTTTGTTTTTACTTTTGAACTCTTAGCAGTATTGATATGTATATTTTTTAATCATTCATCCTCACTTTTATTAAACGATTCTCGAGTACGAGATTAAATTATTGTATATTGATAAAAAAATTGGTAAACATTTGAAATCCATTTATTACAAAAAATCTGTAAGTATAAAATTAGAGCTTAATAACATTTGTGTACCAGGAGATCCATTTTTCAATACTCTCATCAAAGAAATTTCACTTAGTCAAATATTTAGAAACTGATCACTGTTTCATACAGTTTGGTGAACAATAGTAATTAATGGTAGTAAGAAGGTCAGAGCTGTGAGTTCCTCTGTCACCATGTTCCTTATAAACCTCATAGTTTTTTAGTATGACGTGTTTGGAGTGTTAGTCAGTGAGCGCTGTTACAACATTTCTGTATTCTTAAAAAAATTTTCAATGTTCTAAACAAATATTCAGAATTTGCTTTTAAAAAATTGGTGTGGAATACATTCTAACTGAACAAACTTTTCTTTCCATTTTCAGTAAATATAGACAAGTGACAGGCCTCTAATCATCTTGAACGTCAATTCACAATTCCTCTAAGCTTATTGATTAACCATAGAGTAATCACTCCATACTCTCAATACTATTTATTTGATTTGAACGACATGCGTCAACCAGCCAAGAGACAACGCAGTTCTTACAATGTCACAGATAAACACACTCATTGTTCAAACTCAGTATTTCAACTTCTTGTACAATTTAGCTAAAATTACATGTTTCCACTCTTAGTTCTTCCCCTTAATCCACATCTGTGTTATTTAAATATTACCTTCAGTGACACATATAACGAATTTTAATTGGGAGCTCTATCTTGTATTATATAAGAGAGAATAATTTGTATATTATATAATAAAGAAACAGGATGTTTGCAAAATGTTGGCTAACACTTTGAGATATGGTTAAATAAAAACATTCTTCTACAATTATGTCTCCTTTTCCATCCTCTGTGCTGGTATGTTGTTATTGATATGAGCTTACCACCATATTTACATTCCCTAATCTTATATGAGAGGTGGTTCCATCTGGATCTATATCTCTATTGAGTTCCACCTCTAATAATAATAATTCCTGGTTTTAAAAACACCTAATATGTAACTCATGAGGATTTTTACTATATTTATATGGATGTGTTTATAGGGGAAAAGAAAGGAGGTTCTGATTGTATAGCAAATACAGTTGTCTATATTATTTGTACTAAGACTTTCAAACAAATTCAACTCAAGACATACACTTACAAAACACGTTTTGTCTTACACTTACATGTACTTACACTGCTTAACTGATCATATCTATCTTAAGGAGTTTCATCGTAGATCTACACAGTTGCCTCCCTATGTTGTGTCTTTTCTTTCACAAGTCCTTTTAGTTTTATCAAAGTGTCATACATCTATAAGTAGTTCTGGAGGAGAGGGAGTGGGAATACTTTACCAGGAATATGCCATGATTAATGGAGATTAACCTTCTACCAGTTATAAGAATTGAATGAATGATACTTGTAAAACCCTAAGGAAATTACAACCCCCCCCCCCCCTAAGGTATTGGTGTGTTTAATTTTTGACTTAAATATTTTTTTAAACCAATTACCTGCCAGATGTTGTAGTCTACTTGCATGACAATCTGCCAGATTGCCACAATGAACACAAACAGCCAGGCTCCACCAACAACTGACCAGCCTGTGAAGTATAACCACTCTGGATCCGTTTTCGTCGTGGTCCCAGTCACTGGCATCGAAATTATTGACCAGATCTGTAGTGTCTGAAATAAATATTATTGGTGATATTTAAATAAGGAAATTGTGATTTAATGAATTCATACAGTTTTTAATAAACTGTCAGTTTTATGCTACAACAACAGTGGTTTAATTGTCAAAGGATATCAATTACAAAATAATGCCCTGAATTTGTATAGAACCGTCTAACTTTAAAACAGAAAACTCTAAACTGTTTGTTTAGTTATATTTTGTGAAGGTCTAGTAACTTTTATACCATGAAGATTAAATTTCACTTTCAGTGTTGAGATGTGAACCAAACAAAACATTACATTCAACAACTGACACTTACAATGAGTAGAGGGGGAGTAATGGCCCAGATCAAGTTCCAGATGCAGGTCAGTTTGTAGCCTAAGACAAACTCAAAGTCGTTGTATAAGTGGTGACTTCCGTAGATCCAGACGAAGCCAATCAGTTCAATAGCCGTTGCCATGATGATGATGCGGCTCACTACATAATGTTCCAGCATGTGCACCAGCTCTAGTTTTTCCTACATACAAAACAATTCACATTAAATTTTGTGGCAGCTGAATAATTAATTTTAAAACTGTTATATGCATTTACCTTTTCTAATATGCATAATGAATATTAATATTTATCCAATCCAAGTTAGGCATAATGAGCTTATTATAAATTAGCAGGTAAATAACTTTTAAGTTGTTAAGAATGCTCAGTGAGCCAGGAAAATAGATGTGGTATTTTGCAATGTCTTAAGTATCTATTGCAATAACCCTTGTCTCTTGCTTATAAACAACCTCTGGTTGCAAAATTAATTTTGCGTATATATTTTTTTAAACCAAGAACCTGTTTTAGAAAACATTTTGTAAACTCAAAGGTTTTTCCTCAGGGTTGCCGATATTATTACTTAACATAATTTCATAAATTGAAATTCTTAGATATTGAAATAATTGGAATTGAAAAAGAGGTTATGTAATCAGTGAAAAATGAAATGAATAATTAATATAAAAGCAAATTGAAAATAAAAAGCATGTGTAACTTTTTTTGTATGCATACCATACATCATTTATATTTCTCCCAATTAAAATTAGGATTTTATTAACACCCATGTTATATACAACCCACATTCAATTCAGCCCTGTAAAGAGAGTTGAATGGTTGAACTTGAAGATCATAGCAATCTCAAAATATTTTGGTTAATATACAATCAAAATATACTGATTTAATATATCAAAAAAGCCCTAAAACTTCTGAAATGTCTAACCCCTATGTGTCTCCTCTAAATATACGTTTAAAGCTCTGTATTATACTTTTCATACTATCTTATTAACCAGCCTTATAAGGGTAAGAATGAGATGATAGAATTGAATTCCACTTTGTATTCAACTGAATTCCAGTTTTATAGAAGTAGAACTGTAGATCATTTGTTAAAATCATATGCAATTTTGCTATTAGTTTATTATTTAGTTTAGTTATATCTCACTGGTAGTAAGCAGATGATGCCAGCAAGGAAGCAAATGACACAGAAGCCTCCGGTTATTATCCATGGTTTCCACCTCTCCTTAGATTCCACGATGACAGTTGTAGTTACAGTGAACACCATTGCCATCTGTAATCACATAATGCAGGCTTTCAGGAAACAAATTTAGCATATTTTACTCTGAAAATGTTGATGAATAAAAATGAATATACATCTATCAAGCTTATAGATTTCCAAAATTTTACAATGTAAAAATCAATCACTGTCATAAATTAATTAATAAGTGTTCAAATTTTATTTTAATATTTTTTGTGTTGCACTAGGTTGCTAAATTATAATAAATAAAAATTATGTTAATCTCACTTTTTAAGTTTTACAAGAGATTTAAACAAAAGTCAAAATCATACAGCTAATGTCATAATAAAAATAATTATTATTATTTTGTAAATATCAATCATATAAGATTTTTATTAAATTACGTCCTAGAATATGTAGTGAAATATGTATCTGCTAAAAATTATAACCTAGATAAAATGAAATGAAATTATATGAATCCTTCTGTAATGCATTGTTTATTTTTCTGATTCTGTTTATTAAGTTTTTTTAGGTTATTCAATCATTTTTATAATTTTATTCTTCTCATCTTTAAGGCCTTAAAAATATAATAATCCCTAGATCATCATTAGACAATATTAGATACCTGTAGAGACAGTCAAATAAACACTACTAAAATATCGACCAAAACATAATATAAGGATTTTTTGTTGCTGGTTATGTTTTTCAGTATGTTTTCAGAAAAAAAAAATAATAATTTTACTAGTGCAGACTGGGTGGCAAGTTCACTGTGGATTGTAATCCTCACACTAGACTGCATTATGTTTGATTAGTTATAATTTATGGTTGTGTTTCTCAATAACTACCAATATAGTGCAAGCTTACCATGCTGGTGAGTCCAGCAAACACTACAGCCAGGAAGGCAATGATGGCCCACAGCTGCACATCGGAGGTGAATGTACGAGTGATAACGTCATACATAAACGTCAACACAAATAACTCAGGGATGTCTGGCTGGGACAGTGAGATGCCTTGATCCTCCAGTCTGGCCTTCCACATGTACACTAGGCAGGTGAATCCTACTCCCACAGCCAGGTTACACACCATGAACACCAGGGTTATCCTACACAAAAAATAAAATATTTTGTTAGAACATGTTACCACATGTATGGACACCATTAAGCAGAAGATTTACATAATTGTTTAAGTTTTAAAATCAACTTTATATAAAGTTATATCCATTATTTTATTGAAGTTCTTGAATTGTAAAGTATTTATTCTTATCATAGATTAACAAATGTTTACAGAGGAAGAAACTTTAAACTTACCAGAAGGCATTACTTTTTGCGTATATCCTTCCCGATGTAGTTGTTATGTTTCCAAACCCAATTTGTGTCGAAAGAAATACTTGAACAACAGCATAATACCATGTCTGTAAAACAGAGTATTTACAGTAAGATATAATATAAAACACATTAAAATAAAACATATTTAAACATACATAATTAACTTATTCATGTTAGGGTTATTAGGCTGTGGATTCTTATATATTTGGTTTGCTCAATAATTACAAGGAGGATGAATTTAACAACTACAAAACAGTTTTTCAATTATAGGTTGTTCCTTTTCTATTTTCATCCTTTTTCTCTCAATTATTTACATTTAAGTTTTTTTATTGTAGCCAAACAGCACTAAAAGCAGTGTATTATTCTTACACAGACTGTCATATAGCATATGAAATTTTTCTTTAAGGTTTAGCAAGTGAAAATGATATAGACCATATACTTAAACATCATACGGCAATCAAAATTATTTCAATATTAAAACCAGACCAATCTACAATAGAACAATGAATACATAAGATATTTAAAATTATTATAATTATTATTATTATTATTTTGTTGGCAGTGTAAAAGTATTAAACAGTAGAAACACTATTAAACCAGTAGCATGTGACCTAGTTTAATGTTAAAGAACAGACCTTTTGGTTTCTAAGTTATACTAATTAATGACTCTATTCCAAACTCAGCCAGTCATTTATTATAAAAAACATCACATTCATTGTTTTTGTAGTTTAATATCACAATATGGATTGGAAATCCTTTTTCTGTTTTATCTTTGAATACTTAATTTCTAACCATTAAAATGACATAAAAAATTATTATTATAAATTGGAATAAAAGCTTTAAATAAATAATACTTACATCACACTTCAAAATGTAATTATAATCGAACTGAAACAGAGCATTGAGGCCTCTGGCGTTTATTCCCAGTTGTTCCGTTGTCAGGGCTGATAAAGCGGCAATCACTGCTGCCAACAAAAGAAACGCACTTCCTCTGTATGATCGTGCGTTTCTGCAGAGGCTGAAACACATTAAGCGTTACTATAGATACTTTGCTAATATGGATCTCTGTTTTCATATACAGTATGTTTAAAAAGTTTGGAAACTCAATACATAAATTCCACATTCATGTTTGAATAAATTTCAAAATAAATAAATTTGTTCACAAATATTACATTATGTTTATACAGTAGTTTTACTATTACAAGTATTGTTTTTGTTCCCAATCCTCAAAATTAGTTTTTTCCTCTTTTTTTGAAAACTGTATACATGACTTAGTGTCTAGGATTTAAAACTTAAATTGCTCCTTTTTTTATCAGTGGGTAAATAAAATAAAAGGCTAATTAATTATTCTATTAAATATGACATGTCTTGTAATAATCCTTTTTTATGAGGATAATTTTTAAATGGACTTACCAAAGCATTACGAGAGCCCAGATAACGAATAGTAGAGCTATACTGACGAGGAACCACATGGGGTCGTGGTCAGGCTGTGAGAGTAAAGTGCGCCTGTCAACAAAGATAAATTAATGAAAATGGGGTTATCATATATTAGTTGAAGTGAATACAGTGAAGCATGTATATAATATTATATGATAAAGTATTTAGATCAATGAAAGAAAATTAGATATTCTGAAATCAAAATTAAATAATAAATTTTTCAAGACATTACCATATAATTTGTATATGCACATAACTGACAACGTATAGAACATGTCTAAGTGTGATGTCCAGTCCCAGTCTAGATGAATAGTAAATAATAGTAATAAAAAAAGAAAATGCTCTGTAGAAATAACAAAAAGAATAGTAAAAATAAATACTATTTTTGGTGGTGGATAAACACTTAACACTATAGATGAGGAGTGACACAGCATTGTCTGGACCATCATTTGTCAGGCAAGGCAGATACTAGCCTTGAAGCCACAGACAGGTTCATTCTCCTTATCACCACAGGAAAGTGTCTGTACAGTGTGTAGGTGATATAGCAAGCGTTAGATAAGAGAAAGTTTAATGACAGGGTCCTACAAACCCACAATGGCAGGGTTCCTGGTAGAGTAACTATGGACTGTAGTTGTGAGTTCGGTATCTCTGTGGAAAAATGTACATACTAGTGTAGTTTTAATAAATAACTGCTTAGTTATAAAAATATCAGTCACCATAAATAAGATAGGTGAATAATGTAAATAATTTGTTTATTTGAGCTGACTTGATAATTAATTTTTGAATAAAACCTTAATGATTCTCATATAGTTTTGTAAGCCCCTTCTCATGCAATAATACTAAACTGTTAAGCAGATTGCACATACCTTATGTACTTAGAAGGTTTTTAACTGATTATAATTTAGAATTTAGTCTAATTGATGAATATGTTATTCGATTTTCTCACTTTGTCTATACTACAGTTGCTGAATACTTCTATCAATTGTGAGCAAATTTTGTGTTGATAGAAACACCTAAGTAATTTCAAGCAGTTAAGCATATGACATTATACAACAACTGTATTTAAAAGTGAAAAAATACCAGAACACCGTGCTTCCAAACTATTGAAACTCTTTTTGGAAAACATAGGACCTTTACTTTTAACAGAACTATTCTCTTTATGAGCTCTTCAGGAGTTTAGACCTTAATAAGAGACAAAATATATCTTTATATATAAAACATTGTCTATAGTTAACTGAAGAATGAAAGTAGCATAGAAGACATGTAGGCACATTAAACTAGAATATGTTCTAAATCTGCGTTGTTATATTTTAAATTAGCATAACATTTGAGTAATTTATGAACTTCTATAAGCAATTTGTTATGTTGGAATAATCAGCCTGAATAAACAGCATTTATTATTTTGGTAACTTAATCAAGCTTAAAATATAACAAAAGTAGCACAAACTTACTCTAGACAAGCGTCTCCATATGTTGAGGTTCGTTTCACTGCACCACCCTGTAATAAAATATATTATAGGAATCAAAGTAAGTCTTATCATAAGAACGTTATTAGTGTTTTATACAAAACATTCTGAATTTTAAAATAGAATTACCAGTACTTTCAGAATCTTTCCAATTTCCTACGATAAGAAAAAGTTAGAACTATTTATATTGCTTATAAGATACAGAAAATATACTGTAGTCATTTTAAGTAATGCTTTGATTATGTTTATGCTAACATCCACTACACTGATTTTTGATCATACAAATATATTAGAAGTTGCTAATAGTTATACATTACCATTAGTTTAGTTTTATTTATTCTGCAAGAGCTATTATATTAAACTGCGGAAGATTAGGAGACTAATTAACCTGATAAGCGCTAAAGTAGGACTTTGTATAGTCACCATAAATACATTTAATACCCAACTCATAAACAATGCGTTATAAATAATGTTGTTATTATTTAAGCCTGATGGACAATGGTTGGATAGGAAAGATGAGATTGAGGTAGATCAGTAAGCCAAAGTCTGTCAACAGATGTGGTCACATCACTAGCTTTGCTTACCATGATATCATGACACCCTCTGCATGCAGCTGGTTTGGTCAAAAGACTTCCTTGTCAAAGTAAAGACCCTTAATAGCATGATGCTTTCCAAATCACAAATCAGGCTGTCAAAAGTTGCCCTAACAATGGTAGCAAGCATCTTCTCATTGAAGTCCTAGGCCCCATTGGATATCCACTCAAACGAGACAGTACCAAGAAAGTGCTATAGAGTATGTTAGCAAGCTATCTAAAAAAATTGGAGAGGGACCAATTAGCTACAAAGCTACCCCCAGTACTGCTCATCAGCATCTTCTGTAATTGATGCCCCTCACCAGATTCCACTGAGATTTATTCTGATAAGTCAACATTAGTGTTTGTTTAAAGGATCTGAAGTTAAATAAGTTAGTACTGGGACTTTGAATAATTTGTTCTCAAAAATATCACATGCAATTAGGTCCATTAGATATAATAAGCTATTTTTGTATTAAACAAGAAAACTGGATGAAGAAACCCGCAACAACATTCCAGCATAACAGTTACTCAATTCCAATACTAAGTGTTTTATATTATCCAGCTGAAAATGTTGAAATTACTCAAACATACATTTTACAAATAATTATATATGTATTGTAAATTATCTGACCTGATAAGGAAGGTACTTGCACTCAGTCATAGGTAGAGGACCCTTGGCACTCCACACCACATAGAAGAGAGCAACTGCCATGATCACCGGGTAATAGATTGAGGCCAAGATCGACACAAGCACTTTTAAAAAGCCAATACCTGTAAAATATAACACAACTATAAAGCAAAAATTCAATTAGTATCAATAATACTGCCTAAATCTACTAAGTAACTGATTTAAAACCTTCACTGCGACACAAGTCATGTACCGATTTTAGAGCAAGAGGGATTTTTAAGCTATGTCCACCGTACTCAATGTGATTAGCTATAATACACCTCTAGTTACAGAATACGTTGTTAACACCTTCATAGTGACACAATTCATGTGCTGACTTTAGGACAGTAAAGTACGGTAAGTAAACAAAAGTATAGATGCTTTATTTTACTAGGTGAAGTTAGAGCTAAGAAGCCTTCTCTAACACTTAACCTGGGCACCAATGGCTTAAAGGTGAATTCCGAACCACCACAAACGGCCGGGCAGGTGGGCTGCTTGTAAGGGCAGGATCGCTCAGCGGTCGCCCGTCCAAGCAGCAGCCACACTCCACTTTGCTTGGTCCGGTTATCTTGCGATAACTGTTGTACTCACTACACTGTGCCATTGGCAAGTGACAGCAGGAATAGTAGTAAACTGTCACATAATAATGACTTAAAAAAATAAATTGTAGATTATTCTTGACAATAAAGGGAACAACACTTTATAATGAACTTGACTGCCCCGTGTGATCCTTTGAATTACCACTCTAAAGATTAGTGACAGTAACCTCATGGTGTTACTCATATTTATTTATTATCACATTAATTAATTATAGCGTATAAGGTAGGCAACTAAATTTTCTATACAAATGTTGCCAACAAAAGTTACTTGAAAAGTTTTTTTCAGAATATTGTTAGTCTTGAACACTTTAAACGTTAAAACTATTGTAAAAATTATTTAAAAAATCAAGAATAGTAGAATGGAATGTATAAGGTATACCAGTCCATATCTGGAATGCAACTGTAATTCAATTAAGTTTTTTGAGCAATTATCATTACTAATCTCCCTGATACTTTTGTTTTACACATTAGTGGCAGTGTAGAGTGCCTCGATCAGAAATGTTCTTGTAAACAAAATTCATCACATAATGTTATAAAATAAGAGCTTAGCAGCCATAATAATCTTATTTCAGTACAAAATCTGTTTATGTATGATGTAAGTAATTTCTACTTCAAATCCTCCATCACAAACTTCTGTTTAAACCATACATACTCTATTCAAGTATGTGGCTTTTTGTATACACATTATTTAATGAAGCCGCTTTATATTTTTTGTGATCATTACAATTTATCAACAACTACAACAATACAAAATAAACGGTTCTCAGTAATTAATTTGCGATTGCTAACAGTGAAAATAAAAACTTAAGCCAGTACTGCGTTAATTTGCGAGTGTTGTGGAGTGGGCTGCAGGCATAACTATAAGTGGGTAAAACAAAGCTACCTCCCCTACATGTCTGAGTAGCAGTACTGTATTGTTATTGTCAGTTGAAAACGAACTAATGAGCCCTTCACGCCCCTTCTTCACCCCTCCCCCACAAAACACTCCTCCTTTCTATTGTCACAGGCTACAGTTTCATATAACCTAACTTCTTTTTGTTCGGATCGCGCTCCTTTCACTTTTATTTTTTATTCTACTATGAGTGCTAACGTTAATTACTTCTAATTACATCTGCTAATAATGTACATTCTTAATGAAAATCAATTTTTCATTCTAAATTAATTTTGTATAGGTACCCAGGAAAACCACGAAAGAGCTACATATGCATACATTTTGTAAACTAAGTGAGTATTAATTAAAAATATTAAAATTAGAAACATGATTGTTCTAAAAAACCCATACTCATAACACAACTCATTAAAAAAGTTCCATGTGAATGGAATATAGTTTTATTATTGAAGAAGCATATGTGGCATTAAAACAGTTAATATTGAAAAGGTTAATGTTTTGAATAAACTACGAGTATAAACTGGAGCAGTATCTTACTGTAGATCTACTACTGGCTAACATGTATTACTTTCTAAAAAAGGAGAGAGTATACTAATTTTGTATTTGTATTCTATAAACCCCATGTCAACATGAAAACAATAGAGAACAACAATTACAGTATGGTATGGACTTCTTGTAGAAATTACTGTTCAACAATGAAATCAAAGTTTTCATAATACATATTGAGATGTATTGCCTTATGGCTTGAGAATAAATAAAATGGTCTGGATTACTCAACTTATTCTGCTGGTTACAATACTAAACCTTAATATTTTAGGAACTTATAAAGAAGTTTTTCCAGTACTCAAAGAAGGTCAGATCGTTTCATGTCAGTTTTACAATCAGCTTTAATCAGTGGTTGTACATACCGACATAGACTAGTCAGAGGCATACCACTTTTAATTACATTGAATATATACATCAATAATTTCAATCTATTTATGATTAAAACAAAGTTCAGTGCCATCTATATAAGCGTTTCAATCAAGTCTATTGATCAGGTTGAAACTAGAATTGGAATATTATCTAATTAGATCTTAGTCAAATTCATTCAGGCCTGGTATAAACTGATCATATCCTGATTTAGATTATAACAGGTCTAATGAGGAATTGAATCAGACCTAATCTACTTTATTCAGTAATCAGAACATTATCAAATCAGACCTGATATAATTTGTTCACAACTGATCTAATGTTTAGCACAGTTCCTCTTTGTGCAGTATCTGAAATCTGAGGAAGGTGTACTAAAGCTAAACTAAACATTGACATTGAATTAACCCTTCCCACCATAGCTACATTAACTTATATAAATTAAATCAGATTTGATGTCCAAATAGATGTTATCAAAATATTTTCATGGAGGCTGGCATTATATTTCAAGACTTGTATAACTAACATTGGTTTCCACTTTTAAATAAATCATTGACTTATAATCACTTATTTGAATCCTTCATTGACGAGTTATAATATAATAACAAATGTATAGATAGTAAACAAGATTAAACAAATAGAAAACCGCAATACATTCACAATATCTGGAAACTTATTTTATTAATTTTTTTATTATTTTATTAATTTTATTCATTTATAACATAGACATACTTTTAATTGATTTGGAATAAATTCTTGAACTACAGAAAATAATTTAAAATCTTGTAATTTTGCACATTTACCTTTGAATAGAGGCACTGCCCTCCAAAGTTTAGTGGTACCTTCTTGACAAAACTGGCCCAACAGGACTTCTAAGAATACAAGTGGAACTCCGAACACAACTGCGATCGCAACATACACTGCCAAGAATGAACCTGTAACATAGATTGATTAAGACCTTTGTCAAACAATTGATACTAAAGAACCATAAATAACAAACCAATGCATTCATTGTTCAAATAATCAATTAAGTCATACGAGTTGTCTAAAAACAAAGTTATTTACAGTTACTTAAGGTTAAAAGTATATACAGAGAGTCACTGAACTCTCTTCTGATACTTTAGAGAATTGTTCCCAGGTTCTATCTATTTCCAAATATGAAAGACAATGTTTCTAAATTTACAGGATGTGCCAATGGCAGCTATTTCAACAAGAGTAAATTTATCAAAAGACTATACAATTTTAAACATTCTTATTATATTAGTATTTATATATTTTGTAAAAAATGTTAACATTTTTGATCCAAATATCCATATTATATGAATGTTCACAAATTAATCATTTTAAAATGTAAAACAAAACTAAACTTGCAAGTATGCTGTACCAAAATCTTTCTAATACAATTATGAACTAAACTTTAAGCTATACAGAATTTCACAAATGATATAGAACATATAATCAGAGTTGTTGCTACATGCTATACTTTCATATGTCAATCAGGTATAAATGAAATCTAACTAGGCAATTTACTGTTGAGTTACCATTGCATTGTTGTTTGACTATATTACTTAGTTGTTTTTAGTATTATTCCTTACATTATTTTGTAAATACTTTACATCCATGTTTTTTTATTTAATTTTGGTCCTAGAATTTAGGTTGGTTTTTAATCATGAATAAACTTTTAATTCTTGATAAACTTATAAATTTGTAAAAATAGCTCATATTATAATATATTCAATTACTGAGATAAATAATTTATGAAATTTGGTGTTCATTTTGAACTGTCCACCAGTAGGTCATGGGCACCTTACTGATATGAGTGACCCACGGTGGGTCACACTGTCTATTAGAAATGTGTGTTGTGCCCAACAGTAGGTCAAACAACAATGTTTTTAATACACTCTGAATATTACCCAGCTGCATTTTAGACATTGAAAATATGGACATTATTAATAACTTCAGAATGTGTTCACTAAAAAAAATATTTGGGCATTTTTTATCTTTGGTCAAAATTGTATCGTAATTTAAAAACATATGATAATTTTGTTTACCTCAAACGTATTAATACAGTTGTATTTTCTATCAAAGTCATACATTACTAGGTTTTATGTTATAGAAATATGATGTACATATAGTGTAATAGCGGTCTTACTCATGAAAACATGTTTTGCAGTGCATAAAATTATACAACTAGTAAGCTGAAAAACTTGCCTTCTTATGCTATCAACAGACATTTTTGTAATTTGTCGGGTTACATACAAACAAAAGGTGCATTTGGTTCAATTTGATCAACAAAAGTTATCTAGGTAAGTTTTCAAACTTTAGCCATATTAAATTTATGATTTATTAAAAAATAATCAAACAACACAGTAATTTGTTTTAAAAACAAATCTACTAATATAGTAATGTACTTCCAAACATGAAATTGCTGATATTACATGATATGCTTTCATACCTATTGCAAGGTTGACTCACTCATATCATGTGAGATAAGGTTACATTACTGATACTGGCATTTCCAATAATTGCTAAAGTTTCTTGTACAGATAAAACATTTACAATTTTCTCCATTTTGTCATATGATGCATTTTTAATATTCTTCCTCATTAATATATTTTGGGATTTGATATATCTATTGACATTAAAAATTTAAAATGGTTTCCTATGTACAAGCAATTGGTCATTATATAATTTGTACTATGATTAATTACCAATGAATGATATAAATATTTGTAAGTTATCTCTATGGAAAGTAAGATAATAGAATAAGTTCAAAAATCAAAGGATGGTTAATAAAGCAGTGACTTTCCCATATTTTTAACTATGTAAAAATGGTTATTAATTATATCTTCCACTTTCCTGTGATAGATTTCCTAAAACTTTAGAATGTGGCAATGGCAATGCCTGATACATAGATAACAACTAATCTTATGCAGAAATAAAACATTGAATTATAAATTCTTACAAAAAAGGAAACAACATGCAGGATAATGTTATTGGCTCCCCTGTTTCAGATAGATACTCAAAATGAGTTAACTCCATTTAAGTAAATAAAACAAATATCGTGTTGCAAATAATCTCAATTAACTCAGAATTTTTAAAGATTTATTTCAAGTTATCAATTTTTTCCATTTTTTGTAATTTTTGTATGAAACAAAAATTAAATTATGAAATGTATGAATTCGAGGTAGAGTAAGATTAGTTTCACACAAAAGTAATTAAAAATATAAAGAATACTAAAAGGGTATAAAATCTATTATATATGCATGTTAGTTACCACATCACGTGGGCTTCCTCTTGTTAATTCTTCTTATTGTGTTATGTCAATATGCTTACAGAATTACGTAAAAAATTATTAAGCTAATCTTTTGATAATATCTTTAGCCAAGCATTTTTCTTCTACTTAGTGCTAAAAAAATTACAATATAACATTATAATAGATGTGGTAGTGTTACCAACCTCCACCATGTTGCAGGACAACTGTTGGTAGCCTGGTGATATTGGCAAGACTGACTGCCAAGGAGAGAGCTGCCATAACTGAGCCAAATCCGGGCAGACATCGCCAACTCTGCAAAAAAATATTTCATACAGAACTGTAAAGGGTAAATCATAGTAATGTTGCTAACTGAATACACACACACACACACACACACACACACACACACACACACACGCACGCACGCACGCACACACACGCACGCACGCACATGCATGCACGCACACACACACTTTGTTGTGGTGGGGACACTAGCACAATAGAAACTACAAATTAGCAATGTAGGTGAGCTTTGAAATATAAGTAAAACCACTAAAAACTACAAACTTTTATTCTCAAAAGTGTTCTTGCACAAAAAGTTATTCATACAGACTAGTGTTGTTTGAAATGACAAATTTGACAGTAAGAAATGTTCCATATTCATAGCTTTTAAAAGAAATTACTTTACTTATTGATAAGTATACCATAATTGATACTGTATACAGAGATAATAAAGGATTATAATAATTTTACTATAAATTTTACAAAAATAACTTGTCATGAAAATTGACCTTAGAAAATATTTCTACCATAAATCAAGATATCCGAAAATGTCAAAAATGAACAACATGTCCATAGGTAAGAAATTATCCACGTCATGAAATGAAAATATCCAGTAAATTACTGAATTGTTAAATGATTTAAAAACTTAAAATTTTCAAACTAATTAGGAGGAAAGAAGATTAGTTGTCAAAATGACAGGCAGTAAACTTTTTAGACCAACGTATGTATTTTCTTAATCGGGGCAACAATACAAACCCTACTGGGACGCCAGAAATAACTTGGACAGGAAGAAGATTCTAAGGACTGAAAGTACACAGTTTTGACTAAAGTAGGTTTCTCAGACCGTATATGTAAATATATTTTTGATCATGGCAACAAAAACAACTCTACTATGGCGTTTGAATTTTAAAATTAATTAATCGAGCCAGAAATGCTTCTTCACGGTCATAACCTGAAATAAGAGCCAGTGGCAATTTTTTAAACTTTTGGACCTCTTAACAATGAATAGGTACTGAAATAATATGTACCTTAAACATGAATACCTCCGATTCAAAACTATCACAGGACTCCATCATATTACATCATAAGAGCTGCTCTCGCTAACATGACTATGGACTTGATAGTTCTCCAATCTGGTCTAAAATAGTTAGTGTTATTGAAATTATTGGTGCAGTACATTCAAATACAATTGGAATGTTGCATAGATTATTGCGTTCAGGGCCTTAAAACATTGCAACTTAAATTCCAAGTGGATTAGGAGATTGGAATATCTTCCAGTGATCATAACTAATTTTCAGGAGTGCTTATTATGGTATTTAAAAGGGATAAACCGATGACATATCTGTTATTCATCATAAAATCATGCACAAATCTGTAGGTAATCACTAGTTAGTTATATTTGATATTTTACTTATTAATATTGACTAACATTGGTTTTTGTTCCTGAATTTTTGTTTTAATTTATTTCATTCAATTTATTTGTCCTTATGTATCAGTACAAAGATGGTGCATGCTAACACAATGAAAAAATGTGTTTTCATTTATTTGAAACTATAAAAAGTTTACTAATTATGTTGATTGTAAAAATAAAATATACGATGCTCAGGATAGTACAAATGGACATGTTTATAAAATCTCTATTTTACCCAACAAAGATATAATAACTCAATTTTCTTTCTTCCAATCTTAAAATAATATTATTGTTGGTTCGGTAGACTGTGGCGGATGCACATTACTACTAATCCGGCTCTTCCAAAGTTGGTATATGACTCCTGTCACAATTAAGGTGTTAATTTTCTTCCGGTTTATGGTATTTCCGATGCCTAGTAGTGTTTGCATTATTGTTCCAATCGATAAAATATATAAATATATTGATCTGAATAGTCTACTTTGGTCAAAGAGTGTCTACTTCCATTCACATACTTCCTTACATTCATATACTTCCTTTCAAAGGTATTTCCGGTGCCACAGTAGCGTTTATTTTGTTGTGCTGATCAAGGAAGTATGTACATAAGTTGGCCTGAAAAGTCTACTTTGATCAAAAAGCATCTACTTCTGGTCTAAGGTCATTCCGTAAACAAAAACATAGCTCTAATAGGGTTACAAAATGGTTGGTTATGGGTAATTAATTTTCTAGAAAATGTTTTTCTTTTTCTGTATAAGCCATGAGGCATGTTTATTACCAACATACACTGTCTATTTTTCTTTTCTGGTGTTGAAGAAAAATTAAATATAATTCTTGGAGTTACTACAGTCCCATTTAAATCACAATGGGTGTTTGATCTTTATGAAATTGCTTTTGTTTTTCTATTTACGTCATGATGCTTACATGTGTGCCAATTTAAGGTTTCTGTGATATCATGAAGTTGGCAAATTAGTGATAAGTGAGTAAGTGAAGGCTTTGCCTTTTAGATATAATACTTTTGAAAGTAATAAAAATGCATATTTTATAATAGTTTAGTCCAAAATAATGATTAAAATAAAACTTTATGCTTGAGTTAGACATTTTAATCACAGAACTCTGATGAAATAGTTATCACCAGGGTAAAATACTGAACAAACAGCACTGTAATTGCATTACTCTCAATAACCTAATGTCTGATGTGTCAAGTGCTCTTCTGTATTGTGCCATTCTATTGGTTGGCTAACTGACTACGAAGCTTTGTTCCAAACTAATTTAGTTCACAGGATTTTCATCACATAAAATGGTTTTCTCAATCAGAGCTGTTCACTCTTTTATAAATCAAGATTTACTATTGAATTGTAAACAACATTGTCACAAGAAAATTTAATCTGAGGCTTTTTCTTAACATTAGTTTTGTTGGGTTAACAGCTACAAGATTTGTAAGGTTAAAAACACATACAAATTTATATTGAAATAAGGATACAGATAAAATACTAAATAATATAACAATTGGTCTGTATGGATTAAGGTGATAGCAAGTCTCTATAAGTTAAAAAATATACATAAACATACTTTTCTTTAATGAATTTTCTTATATTATAACATTAAACATGTTCTTTTGAAACTGTTTACATCATAGTATATTAATCTCAACAAAAATTAATAAAAAATATATTGAAATACAGCACAATCTCAGGTGGAGTAGCTTACACAATAAGTAACACATAGAGAGATATAGAGAATGTTTCTTCAGTTAGACCTCACCTTTTAGTATGGACATAAATATTACTTTTGAGAATAGCATTGATTTTATCATTAATTTGATATTTAACCTTCAAACGGCATGGGATCATCTGGACCCCACACAAATTTATTTTTCATATTTCTCAGTTTAACTTTGCCTTGGAAATTTTGTCTATGTGTTTAAATTTAGTTAGTAGTAATAGGTCTCATCTCCCACCACCGGTCACCATTTTTGCCAGCTGTCAGCTGAGAAGTAAACAATTTTTATGGTGAGGTCCAGGGTATCCTTTTATTCCGTTTTAGGTTGTGTTTTCTCTTATCTTTATTGTGTATACCTGGCAGTGCTTTTATTTTTGTGAATATTTGTGAAGTAGATTACATTACTTTACTGTATATTTATTGTTTGTTGTACAACTTCAAAATGGGCCTACCTGACAACTCAATTATGAGACTACTGTAGGATAACAGTAGTGCCAACAGTGACAATAACTTTGAAGGGAATCAGGACTGTTGATAAGAGTTGCCCAAGCATGTCACATATTCAGTGGAATTAGTAGTCTTTTTTTAAGTCAATCAATTAGAGTATAAGAAATGACTTCTAATACTTGTAGGGATATAGATTCAATTGTAATTAAATAATGTGTATAATCGTTACAGGAACAAATATATAACAGATGGAATGTATGAGAAATACTTTATAAGGGTTAAAATAGTTTTACTCATTGATTTCTAATAAAATTCTAGATTGCTGTCAATTGGTGTAGCTAAAGAATGATTCAATTCATCCAATATACTCATATTGGTACACAGTTGACTAGAGTGATGAATTTATCAATTTAATGCAGCTAATGTATTCAATCTGTTTTATAAATTCAATAACATCTTACATGGAGTTCATACAAAATAATAGCTAATTTATTTAGTATTTGTACATTTAATATTCTGATTTAAAAGCTGTTCCAATATTGGAGTATCAAATAATTTCTTACATGTATTGATAGAGAAAACTATACTACATTTTCTAAAACATTATTAAGGTAATTAATAATAGTTTTAAATAACAATAAACAAGTTAGTCTATGAAGCCATTTTAGAATAAATCAATAATCTAGTAATTAAACTAGTCAAGATTTAAAATCTTTACAAGTTTAAACTGAATACATTCATAGAAGAATTAAGAACACATTTAATCATTATAGCATTATCTTCATATCCGATTATTTTAATATAAGCAGTTCTTATGTATGCAATATTAGCAGTACAGTAGTGCACGTAAATAGTAGTGTAATATTGAAGGCGTCCACAAAAATAGGTATAATGAAAATAATAAATTAATGTATATTTTAAGATAAATTGAATAATAAATATTAATAAAACGTATTTGAAGATTTAAAATTAATTCAATATTTATTATATATCTGTATATCATAGATGTCTTATATTTGTTTCAATTTAAGCATTATTTTAAAACTACATATTTCGAAGAAATCGACATTTTTTAAAATTCAAGAACTGAAAGTAATAAGCTGAGTAGATTCCATTAGGTGAAGCGAATCGCATTAATGTTGTAGCCTAAAGCTGGGCTGCCGAGGCGGAAGATATTTCAATCATATTAGTCCGCACGATAGCACATGTTCGGTGGCCCAAACAGAACTTGTAATAAACTCGCTTGCCATTGCCAACTCCTTGATTTTCCTTTCCCTTCATCAGCTACACGGATATATTTTCACTCATAATGCAAAATAATTTAAGTATATAAAAAACTAATAGTATTTTATTCGTGTATAAAATACGTTATACTGAACATAGTACATTGTAATCTAGTATACTTATTTCACCAGTGACAAATAATAACAGTCTAGGAGCCGAGAGTCGGCTTGCAGTGTGTAAGCACACAACCTGTTTTGTTTTGTTTTTTTTATCGATAGATACATTTCTATTAAGCAAGAAATTGATCGTCAGCCGTACTAGTTAAGAGGTCGAAACTGAGGTACCAAAATATGAAACGATATATTTTTCTCAGGTCATATTTTTCTTAACTTAATATACTTGAAAATCAACCGTCAGTAACGTAAATAAATGTTAAATCAGTGTCATATATAGAAAACTATTATTTGGCTAAAAGTAGCATTTTCAGTCGTTTTACCTATTTGTCTGAGGATGGTGTAACCATTGATGTGTCAGTCGGTCGGTTTTAAGTGTGTCAAAAAATATCATTTGAGTAAAAATATTGTTTCATATTTTTCATCTTTTTGATACCTCCACTAAAAATAGTAAGTCTTACAAGACGATTTAGTACTTAAGAGAAAATCATTTATCGATTTCAAGAGAACGAAGTGCTTTTGCAATGCAGATTACGAGTAACTCTCGGCTCTTAGGCTATAGGCAATTGAAACAAAAAAAACTCTTTCAAATATTGTGTTTTGTGTTAAGGATTCCCTGGTAAATACAATATACAAGTTATATGTCACGGCGGTAGAGCGTCGCGTAGCGGCGAATAGAATGGTTCCACCGAAGACAGAATAAAACAAGGATTGCAATTCCTCCTAAACCTAATCCCACGGTGATGAAACGTACCTACATTGTCTCGGCCGTGTTCTGTCAAAGGTTATCCCGCAGTGACAGTTACAGTGGTAATTATAGATAGACGCGTGTCCCATTTAGGTAAGAGCCACCTACAAAAACGGGTGAGGCAAGGATTGCCATCAGAAATATGGAACTCTTAGTGTTCACTCTAGCTTGTCGTTAGAAAATTAAATGTTTCAAAATATGTTGAAAGTCATGAATTCCTACAAACCATTGTTTGTTTCAGTTCAGATTACAATTTGATTTTAAAGAATTCTGTGGAGCACTGGGACAATGAATTACACCAAAACCTTTAAACAGAAATAATAATAGGCTACTGAATGGCCAAGAAATCTCAGACACCACTGAACGAATGTCATAAATCTTTCCACCTTTACTGGTTTTCTATCTGGTTTTAGGGCTCCGCCCTACTGAAATTTACTATCTACCAAATACCAACAGTACCAAACAACACAAAGTTGTTTTCGGGAGGGGGTAGATAATCAGAAATTCTAGCCTAGAACCACGCATCACGTTGTAAAGGCTAGACACAGTTAATTATTTGTTATCATGCACAAATGCCATCTCCGAAACGGGATTAACACCCGGATCCCTGGAGTGATAAGCTGAAATGCTCACTACTCAGCTACCAGCGACGACCACAAAAATGTTTGCTACAATTAATGCTATTGCTGTCGTTATATTTTGTAAATGCATCGACTTTATTGCATACGTGACCACAAGTAAGCGGCAATGAGGATGTCGAGGATCTGACTTACTGGCCTTTAATGTTTCAATGGCAACTACTGAAATTTAAAGAAGTAATCAAACAATCATATTACTTCATAGACGCTAAATAAGAGAAGGGTTTGCTCTTCGACATCAGTATTCGATCAACCGGCCTTCAATGTTAATCGTTCAAAGATTAGGAGGTAGGTCTGTAGATGTAGACTCTTCTAATTTTCATATCAATAATGGAGTATGCTTGTAACATCATTTAGGAATAGGCTGACTACGCCTCTCCTATTGTACTGTCAATCCATGACCAGCAATAATAATTAATTAGTCATCAATAAAAGTTGGAACATTTAAATGTTTCAAAAGATTTGTTTATGTAACAAATACACTATCAGTTTATTTCCCCTTTCTGGAAATATTATAACATAGATTCGTCTTTAAACTATTATAAAGAGCTTTCTTTATAATAGTTGCTAACTGCGAACTGCATTATGATAGATTATCAACAAATAATCATTGGCCTGAAGTTGAATTGGTTAATCAGCGTAAGTTGTACGTACTTCAGTGTTTCAAAAATAAATCATAACACAATTATTTTATTGAATAATGTTACTATTCTTCAAATGCATGTAATAAATACAAAAGTTAATAGCTACATACGACAAAACTGTTTAAATGCGTACCGGTAAAATGCAATGCGGTACCGTAGAGAAGTTACTCTATGGCGGAACGTTAATTGGACAACTAATTCTTTTAAACTAAACCGCAAGCAGTGAGAATACTTTTAGAGCTACTTCAGAACCGAACTTAAAACTTTATTAGTTTTCGCATATTAAATCTCTAACTGAAGTAGAAAATAAACGCACAAATTATATTTATTAAGTGCGGCCTTGTAATTACTCGTTATACTATAATTGATTGTATTACACTTATGCGTATACACTATTAATTTTATAAACACACATATTTAGGGAAGTAGCTTATTAAACTATTGTATGAATTTTGTTGATTTTTCAAATAGGTTAAAAAGATAAATGAAGAATGATTTAAATTTAAAACGCTAAATTCTCCAAGACGCACCCTCTCTATTACTACCTCTGCTACCTAAATTAAGGGAGCGATTAGTGCTGTGTAATAGAGTTCCCAATGACGCGCGCCCCTGTTGGAAACCACAGATTCCAGCGTTCAATAATATGACGGAATGGCGTGCGAAGATGTTGACAAGTAAACATTCCTGGTCCTTTGCTATTCATTTCTAAATATAATACGTAAAATAGAGTAATCATTTTTATATAAAACAGACAGGAAATAATCTGTCGCTGTGAATAGTTTACACAAAGTTGTCCTAAAACATAAACAGTTGCGTATAAATTTATAACTTAATCCGCGAAGACGGATTTATTTATATTGCCATACATTATTTATAAACAACATCGAATTCCGAAATTCTCACTTAGGCCTACTTATTGAATATTTTTGTTGATTTTCAAACGGTTACAGCGTCCTATACATATCAGTCTGAGACGTCTTGTCTCAGATTTAAGTTTAATTTAAACGTATGTGTTACACAATTGCTATACAGATGCATAGAGAGCGGGGCGCGGTGCTCGGTACCTAGTTCGCACTTTCTCCTCCGAACGGCGCACCGAGTACAGTCATATTATGAAATCAACGTCTTGTATAAAACAATATCATACGTATTTGTTTTCGTCTAAAACATAAGTTTGATTTTTTTGCATTGCTGACACTTTCTTGTGAACAAGTAAGACGAAAATGAATAAAAAGGTTTAATTTTGAACATACTGTACAAAATTGACGTTAAAGGAATTGTGGGAATATTATCTATATCTTGCACTGGGTACCGCTCCTACACGCCGAGCACCTGGCCCCACTATAATATTTTAAACCTTCGACTGTGGTCTAAACCTATTGTTTCAACCGTATTTTCACTAAGCAGCTGCAACAATGTTTGCAGACGCTTTTCGTAGGTTTCCAGTAAAATTACTTTGTTTTAACACCGCAATTACCACGAGAGTGAAAATTAGAAAAGAAAAAGAAAAAAGACAGCTGTCTCCTGTCCTCAGAAAGGAATCTTAAAGGGCAGCGACTAAACGTATTTTTATGTCCAAAATAATTAACCCGGCCGAATGGTTTTGAATGGGCAAACGAGCTGAATAGCTTCAGCTCAGAATATTACTTTACTCGTAACGGTAGATCTGGTTACTGAGTAGGTAAGTAACATGGTAGACATGGTTACTGAGTTGGTAAGTAACATGGTAGACATGGTTACTGAGTTGGTAAGTAACATGGTAGACATGGTTACTGAGTTGGTAAGTAACATGGTAGACATGGTTACTGAGTTGGTAGCCGATCAACGAGAGAGGTGGTGTGTCGAACTAAACACAGTTCCACGGCCGGTGTTTGACATTTGGTGAGTCTGAATGTCTCTGTCCCAAATGCATAGGCCGACTCTTCTTCCTTCAGAGTAGTCAGTACCGGGACGTAATTATGATTAAACGCGTCAAATCAAACAACTGAACGTGAAGGACACGAATTTTCTCGCTTAATTATATGAATTGGAGTCCGAGTGGCCATAGCGCTCTGTCTTCCGTTATATTTGCTCTTCCAAAAGTACAAATAATTTAATTGGATGTTTAATGTTTTGAAGATAAATTAAATTGTCATTTCAGGTATATTATTAAAATATATGTTAACTAAGGATTGGTTATTCAATAACTAATATATATAAATAAATGTGTGTGTGTATATACATACATATATATATATATATATATATATATATATATATATATATATATATATATAAAGCGAAATGTTTCCTTTGAGTTTTCTGATAGTAGATAGAATGGGTTTCTTGAGTATTTAGCGTTTTGAGTTACACAGATAGAGCTTAAATCTAGAACCTTTAGCAGCATAATTTTCAAGCATGCAGTGCTCATTTTATTCGTGAATTAATGCGACAATTTCATGTGAATGAAAACAACGTCAAAATATTGAGGGCTTTGATGCATCTAACTCTTCATTTGAATGAGTTTGTCAACATGTATAATATTTGGTTCTGAGAACATTGATCTCAAAATTGTGACAATGTTTAGGAGGTATTTTATTCCGAGCATATTTTATTAACTTCTGCAACATATTGAGGATAACAGAAGTCACCATTTAAATCTTTACGGTTTCTTATAGACCTGTTCTGTCATCTAAGTTGCCTGTATCTTTCGTGCTTGACAAGACTAGGACATCAAAATTTGCCAAATAATGGTCCATGTCAGTGTACGCATTGCCCAATGATGTTTAAATTCAATTCTGAATAATTTTAAATTTGCGTAATATAGTATTTACGTAATTTGATTTTTATTAGAGGTACTCAACTTTCGTGTCAATTTACACCTTTATTTGAAAGAGCACTAAACCACGTGTTATTGATAAAAATAAAGGTTATAACATAATAAAAACACATGTATTCCAATGTTTTAAACATAAACCCAAAACGACACTAACTTACAAATTGTACAAATTGCAGGTAGTCTTCCTGCACATGCAGAACGCCGCGAACTCAACACTTCATATCTGCTCAGTGTTGCCACGTGTAAGGAAACTATCGCGGTAAATACCAAACTAAGTCAAAAACTTTGAACTCGTCTGAACATTTCTGATCTTATCAAAATTATTGGTAAGAGTGGGGAATGTAACTCCTCTCAGAATCCCTACCTACACAAGAGCACATCGATAGCGCGATTAGACTCGGGTTTGGTGAGGGGTTTGAACAGAGTTCTTTTATAGTTTTAAGTAGTTAATTTAATTAGTTAAGTTAGTAGTTAAGATAAGTAGTTTTAAGATGTTAAGTTCTTTTACATGTTTAAGTTTGGATGTTCTTACACATATCCTTTTCTTGCAAAGAGAATACTACGACGAGGGGATAGTTAAATAATGATGTTCAATGCGTCTATTTTTGCACGTAATTTGATTCTGTAGACTCATTATTTACAGCAACTTAAGGCTACTCACACCAGTATTGTAATCCCAAATTACAATTACATTTTGGTATTTTTCGGATTACAATTTTGATCATTATTTTACAGTTCAGATTCGCTATACTTTTATTATTCAGTTTAAAATATTTTAAACGTAAATGTTAGGGCCCAGTTAACATTTAATTCACTTGAATCAAACGTAGAACGCCTTAAAAGTACTCATCAACTTCAACGTTTATTTTGTTACCCTTAATCATTTCACAGAATTTGTTTCGCATTCTGTTCAAAGTCATTAGGTCTTTATTTTCAGTGATTTTGCCACAGATTGATTATAGACAGTATAATAAAATATGGTAGAATACGTACATTTCAGTTTTTTTTTTTCAATAAAACATTTTGTGCGAATTGTTTGTCCAAATCAACAGAACTGTTACCTTGACCAATTAGAGAATATGGAACGAATACAAATCTTCCTCATCCTTGGAAAATGTGAACATAATTTTGAAGTTAAAATTTGAAACCTGTCTTGAATACAGACAGTGATAATATAAAGTGAGAGCAAGAATCTATAGAGTACATTTAGGTTCCAATTTCCTGCACTAAAATTATGAATTTCAACTAAATGAAAAATATTTTCACAACAGCAAGATATGCCTCCCCGAAAAGAACTTCTTTCTTTGTACAAATAGAAAAACGTTTTTTACGTGCAAACACTTTTTATGACTTTCCAAATTAAGTCCATTCATTCCAATTAAGTGACTTCTTAAAAGTTAATGGACCGTAATAGTTCATAATCCCGTAATGACTAATCCGTAAGTTCGTTATTATTTATTATCATCAGCAGCAACCCGTGCAAGCAACTCGCTTCCTTATTGGCCACACCTGGTCGCCCATGATCGCTAGCGAATACCTAAATACCAACAGTGTACGAAGTGTCAAGTGGAACACAAACACGAACCAGTCAGTACACCGAATTATATACGTGTATTGTACACCTGACCGCCCATGATCGCAAGCGAATACCTAAATACCAACAGTGTACTAGTGTCAAGTGGGACACAAACACGAACCAGTCAGTACACCGGGTTATATACGTGTATTGTACACCTGACCGCCCATGATCGCAAGCGAATACCTAAATACCAACAGTGTACTAGTGTCAAGTGGGACACAAACACGAACCAGTCAGTACACTGGGTTATATACGTGTATTGTACACCTGACCGCCCATGATCGCAAGCGAATACCTAAATACCAACAGTGTACTAGTGTCAAGTGGGACACAAACACGAACCAGTCAGTACACCGGGTTATATACGTGTATTGTACACCTGACCGCCCATGATCGCAAGCGAATACCTAAATACCAACAGTGTACTAGTGTCAAGTGGGACACAAACACGAACCAGTCAGTACATCGGGTTATAGTACGTGTATTGTACACCTGACCGCCCATGATCGCAAGCGAATACCTAAATACCAACAGTGTACTAGTGTCAAGTGGGACACAAACACGAACCAGTCAGTACACTGGGTTATATACGTGTATTGTACACCTGACCGCCCATGATCGCAAGCGAATACCTAAATACCAACAGTGTACTAGTGTCAAGTGGGACACAAACACGAACCAGTCAGTACACCGGGTTATATACGTGTATTGTACACCTGACCGCCCATGATCGCAAGCGAATACCTAAATACCAACAGTGTACTAGTGTCAAGTGGGACACAAACACGAACCAGTCAGTACACCGGGTTATATACGTGTATTGTACACCTGACCGCCCATGATCGCTAGCGAATACCTAAATACCAACAGTGTACGAAGTGTCAAGTGGAACACAAACACGAACCAGTCAGTACACCGGGTTATATACGTGTATTGTACACCTGACCGCCCATGATCGCAAGCGAATACCTAAATACCAACAGTGTACTAGTGTCAAGTGGGACACAAACACGAACCAGTCAGTACACCGGGTTATATACGTGTATTGTACACCTGACCGCCCATGATCGCAAGCGAATACCTAAATACCAACAGTGTACTAGTGTCAAGTGGGACACAAACACGAACCAGTCAGTACACCGGGTTATATACGTGTATTGTACACCTGACCGCCCATGATCGCTAGCGAATACCTAAATACCAACAGTGTACGAAGTGTCAAGTGGAACACAAACACGAACCAGTCAGTACACCGGGTTATATACGTGTATTGTACACCTGACCGCCCATGATCGCAAGCGAATACCTAAATACCAACAGTGTACTAGTGTCAAGTGGGACACAAACACGAACCAGTCAGTACATCGGGTTCCCATACAACAATGCTTCCCAGGGACGCAACACCGGGTTGGGTAATCTGCCCGCCTGAGCTCGCTCGGCTACCGTTTTATGAGCGGCATAATCAGCCTCCACTCTCTTTGTTTGGGGAACACAAGACCTCGGGGAGATCCCGTGAGAAACTGCGAAGACGATACTGCTCCTTACCTGAACCCCGAGTTAGAAACTAAACGGATTCCATATTCTTCCAAAACTAGTAGTTAACGACGTATTGCCTGAGTCTGCTGAGTCATAACTGTCATAAACTCGTGTAATGAGTAAATATCGTATAACTACAATAAAAAGCATTTAACTGCCTGGAAAGTTATTTCCAGCAGCAGTTCAAGCGGTTAGTAAATGTTATTATGAACAAAAACCTTTTTCTCCAGTGGAATTCAAATTAGTATCTGATCAAATAACCTTAGAAATATAATGTATACATATATACATATATATATATATATATATATATATATATATATATATATATATATATATATATATAATTTCAATAAACATTGAATCACAAAAAGTACTTGCTCCGCCGGGAGTCGAACCCGGATCTCTCACTTGCCGGGTGAATGTGCTACCATTACACCACAGAGCGCTTACTTTTTCCGATTCAATTATTTTGTATTTGGCCGTATCTGTCACATATGCGTTTAAATAAGCAAACTAACATACGGCGGAGCAAGTACTTTTTGTGATTCAATGTTTATTGAAATTAAATAAGGCAATTGCCATTTATACAATTTAATATATATACATTAATATATATATATATATATATATATATATATATATATATATACATTAAATTGTATAAATGGCAATTGCCTTATTTAATTTCAATAAACTCCCGGCGGAGCAAGTACTTTTTGCGATTCAATGTTTATTGATATATATATATATATATATATATATATATATATATATATATATATATAAAAATATATATATATATATATATATATATTATATATATATATAATTTTTCAACAGTAATTGAAGCAACTAAAGATTATACGTAAGGTGCGTTAGAGGAGATATAATATCAAATTTAACAGAGCTCTGTATTATTAGTTACAACCCTGCAACTATATCTTCTTTTACTATAGATAGGTATTTAGAAATACGATTCACTAAAACATGGTATTTAGTAGATGTAATTGTTTAATGTTGTTGTTACTGATGTTTTTAGAGAAAATGCTTATATTATGATGTTCTTTCATTGCAATAAGGTGTTCTTCTTCTTTTTCAGAAATCTATTTCTCAATAGATATTCTGTTAAGTATTTACGAGATTATTGGATATTTAAACACTGTTGCCATTATTATATTGCCACTATTGCTATATTAATATGTGTTAGTAATATATTTATGTATGTATAGTTAATTGAATCTGCTTGGTTATATTCGTTTGTTAAATGAATGATTCAGGAGTTTCCGGGTGTTCCTGTAAGAATCCAGTAGTCAGCGTGAAAGTTAACTTGCGAAATAATTTTATTATGGATGTCACGATTAGCATTTCAAGAGTAGAGGTTGCAAGGTAACCTACTGACCATTCATATTTGTGGCGATGGGCTTTGTGACAACACGCACACGCACACACACAGATTAATATGTATATTATATCAATGCTACACTTTAAAAGTGAAAGAATTTTGTCTGTAACGTTGTAGACTACAGAGAATAAAGTAACGAACGTGTGACTTCAATAGAGGTCCGCCTTAGTTAATGAAGTCGGGTGTTGAAAGCATCGTGTATTTTGAAGGTAAAGGCCGCATGTAAGTTAGCAAGCGAACTCCTTAGAAAAGTGTTTGAAGACAGACGGTGAAGAGCTTGTGGCTTTGCGGCTCCTTTGTCCTGGCAGATTGCTCTTCAGCGTTCCTCATCCTCGGCTCCTATCCTCATCGTCAACCTTTAATACTCAAGGCTTCTCGAGTTCTAAAGCGGGATTTATATTACGTGTATCAAAGGTTTTGTGAGAAATATAAACGGGGATCGGGCGGCGTTCTCTCTATAATTACAACGTTGGAACTGCCGTTTCTGCTTGCGCTACAGTAAATACATGAATCTCACTTTCAAGTGGGATCCAAAAACAAAGCATTTGATGATTTTTACTGCACTTATCTCAGTGTTATTCCAATAGACTGTAGAACGGTGAAAAAGTATTGCTTTATTTACTGAACAGTTTGTCTGCGAATTAATTCTATTTTAAGGGAGTTCTATCTAAGCCAATGGAACGTGTAGTGATCGCTAGTACAATTCTACTTTTTAATGGAAAACAATCCAACCCCTTTTACAAATTTGTATGACCTCACCGAGAATCGAACTCGTGACTTCTTGTTTAGAAGCCCTCTCCTACGCTACGGAACCCTCTGATTGCCAAGTCATGGGCCAAGAGAAATAGAATCGCATTGTATAAGTTAACTATGCCAAAGTGCAAAAGTGCGAATTTCTTATGTGTATTTAAAGAGTAATATAAAAATATGTTGCAGCAATTTGTTAATGCTATTTGATTGAGAATAATTATAATAAGAATTTAAACAAACAAATTTCATAGTATTTCTTTAATAGTAAAAATCGCTATATAATAGCTTGGAAAAATATTATATAGTCTACATATAAAAGATTAATATTTTTTCGTTGCTCAGAAATTTCACTCGAGTATCTGAAAATGCCGTCTTCTTGTACTATACAAAGCTAAAGTGCCTACACAATAACGCTAACATGTTCGTACTCAAGGTTTTTGTAACAAACATATATTATATTCACCTCCTCCATAAGAAGATGAAGTCGAATTGTGACATGAAAAGTAATTTCTTAGTTCTAGTTCTTCCCTTTATGAGGAGAATTTTATTTTGACTTGATTAGTTTTTAAGCTAAACCACTATGGCTATAGCCTAATGTTTCCATACTCATTGGATGCCCCCTGTGTAGGTAGGACTCAATGTTTTTGTAATACTGTTGTTTAACCTAGCACCGATGAGCAACACCATACCATAAGGCATATTATACTGTGATGCTGATACTTTTGCTGATCATATTTTCGATAAAAAGAGAAAAGTCCATTTTCAAGGTAGATTTTTTTATTTTAAACTATCTAAGTGCATAAGACCAGTTTTTGCTTAAAAGCTTTATTATTAACGTTTTTGCTTAAATTTCAATCCGGTCTAAAAAACCGAGCGAGGCCTTGTCATTCAGATCAACGAATACGCTCAATGGTACCTTGGAATTTAATTGGTTCAGGAAATCCTCTGATAAATTAACTGGGGGAATTTCACTTTCCGCACGGGAGGATCTAAATAAGCTCCGTAACAACCGGTAAATTGTGAGGGTATAAAAGGGTCAGTGAGCATCTCAGCAGCTCAACGTTGAGCCAGATCCAGTTTGAGGTTATGTGATGTGAGCCGAGCGGCTGGCGCAGCGAGCCAGGTGATGGGATCAAGTGGATTTTCTCTCGCGCTACGCTCAAACTGAACTAGACTTCTACTTATCAGGCGAAATTTATATATACAAATATTTTACCGCCAATTAACTATTTGATTATCGATATTTAGATATGACAAATTCCCAGATTAAACTCATATTACCTTCAATTATTAATTGAATGGAGTTTAATTAATTTCATATTTTTCACCTACTTCCGATGTGGTTTATCCAGAAATGTTTGATAAAATGTTCAGACATCTATGAATTTCAATTCTACATATAAATATGATTAAAATCACTAGTAAATTCTGATGTAAACGTAGGAACGAAAAGAGATCTTGGTAAGAACACAGTGCGTTTGACCTTCGGATCGTCTCTCCAATCGTTATAATAACTGTAATGAAATGAAAAATGTCTTTATTTACAGAGGCGAAGTGAGGAGATTTAAAAGTCCTCTCTACCACTTAACCTCCTGTAGTAAGTACTCTATGGAGGAAATACATTGCTCAGCTTGTATTATGAAATGTTAGGCAATACGAAAATAAATACAGTGTATTTAGTATGTGTGAATGGTCGATGACGAAAGTTGAACATTGTAAACAGTGGAAGTAGGCTACTAAAGCATAACCATGAGAAAGTCCCATTATTTTTGTATTACAAATTTGTACTATGACATGTTTGTGTGGTCCTATATCTTAGTTCATATTGTTTCAGCTGTTTCATTAAGTATACAAAGACTTTTCCAAAAGATCCCAAGTTACTGGACAACACAATTTGAGTATAAAACCTCACCGAAGGTGACGAACTTTCACTTACGATAAAAACGTAGTCCAAAAGGAAAACAAGAAGCAGGTTGATGTTTTATTGGAAATTACCATCCAACAGACTCAGTAAATCTTTTAATTTCAATATCATCAGAAGTGAAGGCATATAAATAACGTAATCTCGCCCAACAGGAACATTTTTGCCCGCCGTATGCCTCATGTCAAGGTTGCCCACCGCCTATCGTATCGTCCAGCAACTAGAGCGTGCTGGCCGGTCAGAATCAGAACATCTGGGTTGCGTGGTCCTCCCTCAACCATTCATCATTAGTCGTTGGTCGCTAGATACTTCTGGGGTACAGTCTGGGGTAATTCTACAGTCTGGTTATTTGTTTAAAAAAAATTCAAATAGCTGTCGTTCTATAATATAGTGGATGTTTAGTCTTGTTCAATGTATTGAGATTCAATTGTTCATTACTCATTAAAGATTGCTCGTGTTTATGCTTCATTTCATTTAATGACCCAGCTAAATCTTAGTATCACTTCTAAAAAAATGTTAATGACGAGTATTAAAGACTTGATTGGGTACTATTACCCTATCTAACACCCACAAAACAGTACTTCAGGAATGCGATTTAATTCACAATAATAACAAAAAAGTATAACCCCCAGTCCTTCAAGAAAAGAATAATTTTAACCAAAATATTTAATTGAAATTCCCAAAAACGATGCGATCAGCTTTAGACAATGATCCGTTTTAAGAGAATTTCGAACAACCCATATTTTATATTGGGAGCACTTTACAAATGAGAAAAAAAACTTCCTAAAACGGTTCTGACGACTAGTTATTTTCAGTTTTGTGTTTCTCTGCATAACAAAGCCTACACATAAACGCTGAGCCAAAACCAGCATATATATCATCTCAGGTTTTGTCCAATGTATGCATATTTTCGGTGAAACTCTAATGTATAAAAAGAGTAAAATATATGTTTTTCGTTCATACAAAATCATATTTAGCATACTGTACTCAAAATGTACGCGAAGTTCACAGGAAAACCTACCATTTTGTTGTAGTTACGCGACCTAATTAAGTATAAATTAAACGGTGATTAAGTAGTAATACGAAAGAAATTAGGTAGAACAAAATAATCAGTTAGTTGTTTATCACAATGTTTGATTCTAGATACGCATATTATTTCGAGAATTAGACTACTCACTCGTGCGTGCAGTAAAATATCCTGAGCGGCACCTCACGGAGACTATTGTGGAATATAATAGGAGAGCAGCAAGTATTACATTACATTATAAACCGTGAACATGTTCAACGTACGACTGATGTTTGTTTTTAATATTTTCAACGGTTCTCCTCTTTGAAATTATACGAACAGGAACATTTATAAAACCGACGCAACAGCGACCACATTGTTCCTCTCAAAACGTGGAAGCGGACGGTGCTCATTCCGGGGAGAGCAATCAACAAAATGGACTTGTGTGTTGAAAATGTACGCGGGAAAAAATACGGTGCGCGCGATTTTGGAGTAACCGGTAACAATGTCATACAGCGCAACCTTTGATTCGGATCAGGTGGTCCAAAGAGGCTACGGCAATTGGCTAATGTTGTCAGAGAGGAATGAAACTCCAGGGAGTCGCAATCGTTCATTACTGGTACATAAAACATCAGCGCGACTGCCTCAGTCTGGCCATTAGCCTAACGACACGCTCATTTCTACGCCACACGGCACGGCGCGGCGCCAGAACAGCTTGTGTTGTAAACAAACAGTAAACGGGTGGGAGTTGATTCAGAGATGCAGACAACATTCTGAAGTATTAGATGATAATTTGGTCCGCTGCAGCTGTTCAAACGGTACGCTATCCATATCAGACCATGTATTGATTTATCGAGTGGTAACTCAAACACAACTGTAGCAAATAAAAAAAATTATATATTTTTTTAAATATAGAAATTAGACGCTTTTCAATACATTACTTTCTTTGACAAACACTTTGTAGACAGTACTACACTGTAAACACTACTGTATTTGCAGCTGTCCATATGACTACTATGTGCTGTTAAGAGTAATCCAAAACTTATCAGAACTTTTGAAATGTTTACTACTACTTTGTATGTGTTGTTTACCAACCTAAAAAGCGAAAATATTTAAACACTCGACACCTAAGCTGAATCTTCCAATTAATCTTGGCAATATAATGTATTCTTTGCTTGACTGTAGAATACCCCACTGTACATCTGTGCTCTTATTGATTCCGTAATCAGATAACAAGTATTATTAGTATTATAGTAGAAGTAGTATTATATATCTTTTGAATTTCTGGTAAACTCTACTCATTAAATTAATTACGTTTATAATTGCACAAAGTATTTTAAGATTTGGTTACATGCATTCCAAAATCATACATAAGCATCGAAATATATCATTCTTTATATTATAAAATACTATTGAATAAGTATGCTATTTATTTTTTAGTATTGTTGAGTGACAATAAATTGTATAGGTGTTTAAAATGTAACCTATGCGACTATTCCTACCATCCCTTTCCGGAAGAGAACGCTTCCTCATTCTCTACTAGAATATTTATTTTGGTTACTTTTTTTATTCAAAATCTCGAACCAGGAACAATGCAAGGAAAAGCTACAAAATCAACTATATGCTATAAAAAGAATATCAGGTCAAAATATAATTGTCCATGAAGAGGTAAACATATTACGAGTATATTCGATCAAAAACGGTATTATGTTCTCTGTGACGCAGGAAATTATGCGAGCAGTACATGTGGCAGTATTCGCCTGCATATTTACTTCACTTGAAATAACTGCATGCGGTAGCCATAATATGATATAATATTAATAATATCTATATAAATTCCAAGTTACGCTTCGGACATTTTTAATGTAGACCTGGATATTGCATAAACCCACTCGCCTCGATAATTAATTACTACTGACACGAATAGTGATCCGGAACTGTGACATAATGGTGTGAGTTTCCATTCTGCGTCTCATACGTGTCTTGGTGTTGTTTACTTTACTTCACTGTCGACAATTCTTTTTCTCCATATAACCACCGAACTAGGTGAATAGAATCTAAAAACATGATGTCTCCTGTCTCACGTATTTCCCCAAATAGTGGGTATACTTTTCTGTATGGCGTGATGAAAACAACCGTATTAGTTACAAAGATTAATTATTTATTGTAAAACAGTTTTTGCTAATTTCTGTCAACATCCACTTTATGTTTCTTCAAGTGGATGCATTCTTTGTCGGTTACAACAAAGTGAAATGCTAAAACTTCGTACAGAAAAGACTAGAAGACAAGATCAACTGTTTGAAACATACTAATGAAAATGCTGTTACAAACTGTTTCTCGAAAAAGTGTTAACAAATTTGTTATATTTTATTTTAAAAGTGTGCCAAGAAAACATATTTAAGACATGCATTTAAAAGCAGCTATACAGTATAAGCTGTTGATTCACTGGGGTGAGGTGAAACAAATAAAGAAAGAACAAACATAAAATGCAGTTTATATGATTTCGAGTGGATGTGGAATTAAACCTCTATGTCGCTAATGTAAAGGTACAAGAGCACAAGAACTTCTACCTAACGGCGGAAGAAAATATTCTAATTACATTGATAAAATAATATTGCATTAATATCGTGTTAAGTCAAAAGAGACAGGCATCCATGTTTAGGAGTCGAAATTAAATAATTCCTTTTATTACATTCATTGAAGTGTGCACGTATGGAATGAAAATGTATTTCGAAATCTAGAGTGAAACCGTCTTGACCATACGGTTGAGAAAGGACAAAGAAAGACGATAAAATGAAATGCTTCTAATTTCCCTCGCCCATATACACCAAGCAGTATTGATGAGAAGACACCAGGTAGGTCAGTGAACTTAGGCAATGCTCGGCAACTCTGCAGTCCTTGAAATTGTAAGTTACCTTGTAGCCAAGCACAAACGAAGTATTCAATTTCTTCACGATCCGTCGGCAAGTAAGTGAAAGTTAATCCATTTGGACTTGTGTTACTGAGAAATAGCACTTGATATGACATCGCCCGAGGAAATTTTACGCTTACAGTAAAAATATAAGCTAAAGTTAATTGTTGATAATAATCAGCCCCAGAGACCATACATAGTCCCGGGCAAATTCCACTTTCCGTACTAAACACCAGATGTCTTTATAATGAAGATTGCTTTAAATTTCTAAGACATTCTGTGTCACAAAATTTCATTTCAAATATTATTCAGTGCCTTAGAATCCAAGGTGGGTGAGATCCTTAACGATCACAACTTGAGATTAAACTATGTTACTTTAAATTATACAGAAGATTTTTAAATGGAGTTATACTTATAAAAGTGCAGTTATAGAGACCACAAGGACAGCTGTTGGTATTGTAACTACTGTAGCGTGAACAAAATTACTAACACGGGCTGTGCTGCTTATTGTTAATTAAGGAGCATTATGACATTTGCAGTAACGTTCTATATATCGCATACTAATTCATGTTTATTGTTCTGCGTGAAGGAAATCAAAGAGACAGTAATCTTTTTTAACACGACCAAAGACCATTCTCATAATCATTCGATCTTGGCCGAAGTTGATATGCGTTCTATAAATCAAATATATTCCCGGATCAGTTAGGCAAAGCGATTTATAACCAAAAGAACGAAAAACTCCTGTTGAATATAATCTTAAATAATCTTTAAAAAATTGGTTGGTTTTTTTTACGGTGGAGTGGTTCTAGAATCAGAAGACCTGAGAGACTGGAAGTTCACAGAAACTGCTAGCTTTAAGCAAGGATTTCGTGTACTCCAAGTGAGCCCAGACGATAAGGGTAGTGGTTGCAGAAATCGCAGATTCCACAGTGGGAGGATGCATACATTCAACCGCAAGCAGCTTAACCCTTGGTTCGTGGTTATATCAGTACATCATTTTTCTTACTCAAAAGACTGTAAAGACCAAATTGTACCTAAAGGTTTTCAATATTTTTTAATAATCTAATAATTATTTATTATTATTAAGCTGCCTTCCGTGAATTCTTGTGAAAGTTGTCTTATTTTAGAGATAATTGAACAAAACGGCCATGCTAAGATATTAATTGATTTATGTTATTTTATTACTGCAGTGGTGTATCTATTATTTGCCGCAATGGTTATTTTTATAAATGTTTAAAATTTGCTGTAAATATTACACGTTTTCCATCAGGATATGATTATAAAACTTATTTTGGTTCATATTTAAAACATTTATCATGTTTAAAACCTATACAATTGCAGCTCATACATTTCCGCCCTCTCTAACACATGCAAGTCCGGAGGTTACAACGACAAACAGCAGATCATATTGATCAGTGGAGAACAGTTATTGAGTTAATTGGGGTCAATTAGATAACAAGGTCAATTCATATTTCGTCATTGCGAAAATTGACACTTGAGACTGCTATTTTTAGTTACTATTTGCTACAAGAATTCCAAAAGTATTTTAGTTCACTTTGACCCGCTTCGCACAGTAATACTTAATGGTGATACGAAATAGGAGTAGGCTATCTCTGGAGAGGAGCAGAATGTAAGTATAATTTAATTTTAACCTAATGTAATCATAGATTAAGGATATAAATCATTTCTCAAGATTTAGGCCTGTTCTTTTTACAGAAAAGTCAACTTATCAGTCGCACGCAAATCGTTTTGACGTTAAAGAAAATCATTACTATTGTTTTGGTATATTGAAAAATGCGTGATCCAAAAGGATGCATTCATTGTTTGATGCTAAACAATAGACTTCACAGTATTTTCAGTATAAGAGGATTGTTTATAATACCCCAAGTATTTATTTATTAACGAACCGTGTTAACTAATTTTGACTACACTATTTATTTTTAACACTAGATAAACGTACCTACATTTATTAAAAGAAAGTTGTAGGCAAATTGTACATACAAACTGATATTGTTTTAACAGTTATGTTATTAGTATATTATTCTATCCATATGGACACGATTCTGAATCCTACTTATTCAATATGGTATTTAAGAATCGAAAAATTGTTGAACATTAGTTATACATTTAGAAAATTCCTTAACAATATTATTGTTCTCATTAATCTAGGTTAGGTGACAGTTAGAGAAATCTATCTCGTTTCTGGCGCCTATATAAACATTACTTGCGAAACTGGTGGTTGTTATGTTAAGATAAAGAAATTTGGTGAAATTCCGTTATCTACCTCTAAACGATAAACGTTTCTGTTTCTACTTTATATAGATTGTTTGGAGAAGATTAGAAAGTCTTTACAGTTTCCGAAAGGCCTCGCACTGAAGCCTTTGGTCATCAGTGCGGTTTGAAGCGGTGAACGAAAAATACCCCTCGAGATATTTATTACCTACCACATCACATATAAAAACTCTAGAGCATCTAATTACGAATGCCTGAGGGAATTAACAATTATTATAAACATGTCTAATAATAATTTTCTACAATAAGGTTTAAGATATTTGGGCAGATAACGTAATATAACAAAAGATTTTTATTAGTGAACATTTCTAATTTGGTACTTAAACCCTTTCAATACACTTCCACTTCAACCTCATCAACGTAAACAATGTCTGAAGATCGTTTTTCGTAAGGAATATTTCTCTTAAAACTTGCATAAAAAGTCGCTTCCCTATAAAAAATTATTTTGTGACAATTGGTCACACCCGGTAAATATCGTGTAGGGGGTTGAAACGAATCCATGAGGTTTAATTGTTTTAACATGAAGGAAAACGTACAATTCCAAAACCAATTTTTGGTGTAAACAATTTACTATTCTCACAGCTATTATTCAGGGTATATCTTGTATTTTTGCAGCGTTGCTATAATTTCCCCAAACAATGAGAATTTTTCGATAATATGTTTTTAGAATGACAAAGTGTTCGACAAACATTGCTTTGCGATTTGCTTGAATGCAGCGCTGTGTTGGATGGCTATGAAACCAATACAGACAAAAACACTAAACTGCCTATACAAACCTAGGGCCGCGAGACACGCTCTATAACCCATCCATAGCAATAGCCAATCAATGACCCAGTAACAATTAATTTTTTGTGCCAAAAATGAAAACTCGAGCAAATGGGGGTTCTTCGTTCTTCAGCAACAGATAAAATCGAAGCCAAATGGCGCATGCGTCGTAAATGTATTACAGTTTCAATACTGCAGTGACGACTCATCACATGGTGGGCGGGCGGACCTTGGCTTGGCGCAGGCGACCACTGCCTCCTGTTTGCATCGTCCTTGCATCTCCGTGGCCGCGCAGAATAACATAAACCAGCGACGTCCACACAGACGACCGCCTTACAAGGAGTAACTGTCTGGTAGTTGTCAGATTGTTATGCGGCCATGAGGAAGTGAATGCGTTAGCCATTCATAAACAACTCGGCAAAATATGCGATTCAATCTTTTTTCCCATCGTGCCAAGATTACAACTATTATTTCACAATTTCAATTTTAATGCTACTATTGATAAATGATCTAAGAATCTCTTAAATAACATTATTTTACAAATATGCACGGCTGATGAGAGGGAATTTCTGTTTTAAAAAAGAAAATTCCCACCCCTACCGAAAACAATAATTTGAAAAAAATCAATTTGGCAGTATGTACTATATTGCATCCGACTACCTTTAATATACGCCATTCTATCAGATGCCAAAAAATTAAAAGAATACAAAATCTAGGACTCTATGTCACTTAACAGGCCTTGCCAAGGAGTGCAAACGTGCATAATCATAAATTATCCATTTGATTAAATACTTTAAATATTCTATTTCTACAAAAAATGCTCTGCTAAGGTTTCAGAGAAACATGATAATGATATTGCAGTTGGATGCAAACAATGTTTTAAGAATTCAGTACACTCACTCTTTCTTGTACTGTATTTACACATTGGAATCAATACTATTCAGGAGCAGAGTGGCTTAGACGGCCCATCCTCATGGGTTAAAAAATCATTTCTTGTAGATATTCTTCCTAGTAGACAAGTATGTCTGCTAACAGATTAGTAAATCTGTTAGCGAGTACCTAAATTAAAGTGTATGTTAACATTTTTTATTAGAATGTTATTTGGTCTGTATTGGAAGGAAATTTATTAATGATTCAGTGACGAATCAAGTGTTCACTGTAGCGCTGCTACAAATAATTGTAAACCAATTTGATAATAAACTATTCATTTTATCATTTTAATCATCAACCATTCATGCAAACTGTGACATGTATACATGCACGTGGGATACTGCAATGTTTAAACTTAACCCGTGTTTTTCAATCAAAGCAAAACATATCTAAATCGAATAAATAATCTGTATGCGTATGCCAATATTTTTCGAAATTAAATAAGCAAATTTGCTTTTAGCAAGGCAAGCAAAGTATGTCGCTTACTTTAGAGCGAGAGAAATGTAGAATGCCGTAATTATTGTTTACGAATTGATTTCGTACGTAAGGCATGATTTAAACTTAGATTGATACACAATCTTGAGTTTCATTTCCCCTCTGTCTATCTTAGTTTAGACACCATTAAAAAAACTAATTCGTAACATTTGTTTTGAAACAGAGATATATTTCACTGTTTATTTTCAATATGAATAGAATCAGCCTCGTCATCGGTGAACGAGGCTAAATTATGTGTATAAATTAAGTGTAAAATAAATTTTATTTTACACTTAAAAGCAGGAAATGGAATAAGACAAACATCTGTTTTATACAACGCCAACTCTAATTCTCTATTTATTTGCTTAGTGGCTATTCAAACAAGTTGAACGTTTTACATTACAACGAATCTGGAATAAATGTAAAGTAGATAACCTACTAATATCGGTGAACAAAAACACCTTGACGGCAGCAGGTCGGCGTAGAAGGGGGAGTTACATCACAAGGTTGAACTTTTGCCAACAAACATTTGCGTCTTGTGAAAAACCTGGCATACCTGCGACACCATTGAAACGGCGGAAATAATTAAATATACGCGATATACATGAAATATACCTTAATCGTAACCTGGAATACAATATTGTAACAATAAATATATGCCGTGAAGGACCAACACATGGTGCACTTAAAACAATCTTATACTGTGACAAAACTATAGGTATCTTTATACTTGGGTAGGTGTTAAATAATAATTTATTTATCTTCGAGTTTAAAATTGAAGATTACTAATAATTATCGAACAAATAACAATCAATAGGGGCTAATCAGATATACTGAAAAGCAGGAATACGAGGGAAAGCACACCAATACCTGTGCTACACACAAGTACAACTATGTTTTATACGGCAGGGTCAAGGGTGTACTGATGAATTCCTCGTTTACTATCAGGCAAATATCAAAAACCAATGTTAAAATTTAAGTTAATACACTTTCAGAGTCAAAATAATGTTTTTGGTTGCTTCGTGGTAATTCACTTTTGCCTAACACTGTTTTATTTTGGATAGTAAAGGACAAAATGTATGGTCAAAGTTACGAGGTATATAGTCCAACATTACAGTCTAAAACCTGAGAGCCAATTTCATAGTGTTTAATTATTTAAAATGCTTAATTTCAAAATGTTTATTCTTTTAATTTTACAAGCAAACAAGCTGGGATTTTTAATCGATGCGGGAATTTTCCTAACGAAATCGATCGTCAGCAACGCTAATTTGGTTGAAGGGAAATTAGAGAGTACCTACGAAATGGGTTGAAAATATGAAACGATGTTTTTTTTCTCAGATTGCATTTTTCCTAGCTTGGCATGCTTAAAACCGACTATTAGACAACGTAATAATAGGCATATCATCACCAGACAACTTGATAAAGACAATGAAAGTTGCTACTGCAAGGGTTTATGGTTAGCTGGCGCTGATCTAATGTTTATTTACGTGTCTCATAAATATGATCTGAGAAAAATTATCAATTCATATTTTTAACCCTTATGATACCCTTTCATTTCAATCTACCCCAAATTAGCGTGGCTGACGAACGGTTTCTTCCTTATGGGAATTCTTCTATAGATTTAAGAAAGACAAGATGTGTGCTTATACGAGTATAATGAAAAATGGCTCCAGGACTATCAAAAAGCAAAATAGATTCGTCCAAAAATTTTTTAGAACTTTTGCATAGAGTGTGCACAATGTTCTTAGATTTAGTTGTTCTAAAGAAAGGTATCTACTTTAAAATTATTTTTGTAAATTACTTTTTTAATTATCACGAAAATACACCATTGTAATTGATGAAAAATCTGTTATACTATCAAGAGATATCCTTACTTGGATTTTACAGAAGATAAGCGTAAGAGCAAATTGAATTGTGTCGCATGTTCGCCAAAACATACTATTGTGTTTTATAACTGAAATTTTTGAAGGTACTGGAAGTTCATAAACAAAAACAATTAGTCAAATAAACAAACCAATTTAACAACTCCATGTAAGTGGCATGTGCTTCTTAGTTTACAGCTACAAGGTCAAGGCTAATGGAAGCGAGAAGAACAGCTCCAACACCGGACTTCCGGTCGGACCGGAACCACACGGTGTACCTTCAAGAGCGGAACGGAACGGAATATGGAATCTACAAGAAGATGGGGCAATTATAGAACTCATCTGTAGACAGCGGTGGGGGCGGGGCGGGCGTCAGTGCACGAGCCACTCGAGGTAACAATGACCCCCGGTGTTTTGGAGCGGTGCATTATGGATTACACTTCTTGCTGCTCCCCCTCAGCAGTCGGTGGAGAGTGGCGCCTGATTTATGTCTGTAGCGGCGGCAGCCCCTTGGCTCGCGGTGTTACCTTCCCTTAAAATATCACTTTCTTACTCGGAGAAGTAATTGAGAATCTGAGACAGGACATTCCTAAGGGAGACAGTGTTCTACATCAGAATAAGACTCTAAACAAGCAAAGCCTCTGAAAGCTAACCAGATTAAGCACCACTTCGAGGCTTATAACCAAAAATTCTACTCAGTGACTTTCAAACATCTAATGTCCTACAATAATTGTGACATTTTTGTCCTAAGATTTAGTACGAGTAATTCTTGAATTTTCGGGTACATATATGGATTAGCTCACTTTAGTAGCCAGTGCGGTTATCGTTGGACAAATTACAATCTAAGTAGTGGTAATACGTATTTTTAATTAATTTCAAGTACCTTGTATTGCGTTATTTTAAATTTTGATTACTTAAGTGGACATATTTTTCGCATGCTGCATGATACATTAATGTTTGTCCATTTTATGTTTTATAAGTATCTTGTAACATGCCTTAGACAAAGCTTCTGTGTTGTCAAACTAATCCCAACTTATTGGAACTACTAGAATGATTAGTATCCCAAAAAATTGGTAATTTTTTCTAGTCTTGGCTACACGGAACAAGCAGCGCCTGTAATTGTGAAATGAGTCTTATACGTGTAAATGTTATCGCTAATTCATTCACAAAGGATGTTAATTTTGTATAGTGGCAGTAAACGAAATACAGCACATAAAGGAATTGTCATTAACTGCATTATTGAAATACAGGAGGGTGTTAAAATAAAGCTTATTAGAGAGTATATAAGTAAACATAAGTTTTGATTTTAGACATGTTAGGATAGGAATTTCAATTTACGATTTTGAAGAAATTAAAAACAAAATTAAGGTAATAATAAAAAGATTTTTTGATAATAAATGGAGAAGGGACGTAATTTGTACGTTTTAACCGTTTTGGAAGTAAGAGTTATTGAGTTTGTAGATGATTGACATCGCTGACAATAAAATACACAAAATACCCATTTATAACATAAGTAAAAGGGGAAAAAACAAGAGTAGATAATGAGGAAAATACACTGTAGTAAGGACGCTGTATCTACCTTTGTTCACTTGAAACCAACCATGTATGCTGATGGTAATAATACATTCCAATTTGTAGTTCCAGCGATCATATTACCGGGGTTACAATGTTATGCAGTACTGCACGCGCTAACCCGCTCGTCTGAAAATGCAACGTTTTAGAAAATATATGAACATAACACATACGCTGCGCGAACGAACGATTGGAAGCCGGTTGACATCTGTGATAAAATACAGACCAGACGATCATACACACAGAAAATGCTAAACAGTCTCAATATTGTGGTTATGAGATAGAACCTCAACTACCGGTTATTTACGTTCGTAGCAATCTTTACGGCGTGCAAAATACTCACTGCATTCAATAGTTCAATTTCACTGACACAAAAAATTCATCGACCCTCTCGCAGATGCAGTCAGGCTTGGGCTATGACGTCACTAACCACAGACAACCAGTTCCATACTATCAAAGGTGCAGTCATGTGCCTTCAAGATTGTTAAGGGGGTGTAATGATATTTTAGTTGGCTATTATATCATACAGTGCTTTAGTTCCGTTCTTATAAAATACCTTACCCGAAGACAGAACAAATAAAAAATAATTTCGATAATTCCACTAGGACTCGCAAGCATTTATCTTGAAATGAAGCCCGCAGAAAGACAGCTTAAGGTAAGGATATGCATTTTGTAATATAAATACTGTATATAAAAATTGATTTAAGAAAAATACATGGTTTTATAATAACACTAGGTAATTGACTTGCCACGCTATATTAATACGTAATGAAAAATAAACGACGTTTTACATTAGGTAAGAATCTCGTGGAGTTATATAAAATGTTATTTTATTTACCTGTCTTCGAAAAAGACGCCAGCGCTTGACTATAAATTCCAAAAATAATAATGCGACAGAAAACGCCTGCATTGCCGTAATGCTCTGTACGTACTACGTAAAAATCCCGGCAAACCAGCTGGAAGATTTAAATTATGCTTACGTTTTATAGTTAGTTTTCTTCTTGGGAAACAGCCGAATTAGAAAAGGCTGGGCATAATCCAGAGTCCGGCCTGTGACAATCAATTGGGTTTTTCTCGAGGTGGAAACGTGTTTATCTTTATCCAACTGAATTGAATGGCGAGAGAGTATTTACTCATAATAAAAAAAGCACAAAAATACTTATTTATTTTTTCTGACGTCAATGGCATTTTGAGAATATGGTACGCCCATGAAAAGATTTACTGGAAAGGTCATTCCTATTTTTGTCGTAAACAGCATTTTTGAGTAATCCAATTTCAGGAAAGAATTGCAATTATATAGAAATAAAGAGAGGCGGAAACATCACCAACATTGAGGAATGTGAATGTATTGTACCGTATCTCGTCTGCATTGAATACGAGGGAGTTTCAGTACCCGTATGTACATTGGAGCGGAGCCAAGTCGCCTCACGTCAATCCCCGACCGTTGTCAATACAACTCCGATAGTTCATCCGGCCTCGGCCTTCCCGTCTGCCCTCTTCACCAAACTGTGACTCGGATTCTAGTTTCAATTAAATTATAATTATTTCACAAAGTGGCTTAGATCGTTGTGAACAATGCAAGTGAACTGAGTGGCCATTGAACATAGAATTCGCTAATAACTGAATCGAAGTAATAATTACATTGTTTTCCATCGACAACTAACAAAACAAATAAGTTAAAATTCAGTAAATTCTTGTCATCTTGGACAAGTGGAGACAAATGAACAGTTCCGCTGCACTAAAGTTAACAGTTGCAATCTAGTAATTACTTCTCTCGTACTAGCAATGCAGCCATGGCGTGATCTTGTTAAGTGAGACCAATTAACTTATCATTTTATCTATGGTAAATGTTTTTAGTTATCATAAAATTGCTAAGATAAGGAAACATACTGTGAATGAACTTAATTTAATTTATTCGTAAGTTGTAAATTGAATGCACTACTCTCTTAAGGCCTACAAAACAGCTGTGCATTGCGTATGTCCTCAATCATACTATTAATATTGTCCAGGAGTGGTTTGTCAGTAAAACATAAAATTCATATATAAGTGTTTCCCTAAAAATTGCTAGTAGACCTTAGAAGGCAGACTTGTAATTTTTAAGTGTGCCATCGATTTTAGTTGGGTTAATTTTTTATATAAGAGTTACAGCTCTTTAAGATATCTTCTGAAAATAGGAAAGCTACAAAAACTCCCTCCATAAGGAATTCTGATCATACAAAATAGTAATTTTTGACCAAAATTTGTGTGCAACTTAGGGAGAAATGGTTCAATATCAGAAATAAGTTTTTCAAAACACGTGTAGAAATAATAATTTAAGGTGATAAAATGCTTTCTTTTGAATTGCGTCACAAGGAAATACAATTTTTCAAATTAAATATAACACGTTTTAAATTAAATATTATTTGGATAAATTTAACTTTTATCTCTAAAAAATGTTAATCCCTCAATTGAAACAAAAAGTACTACCTTCAAACCTTTACTTCCCGTGTAGTAATAGTAGACTATTTTTGCAGGAACCGTCAGGCGTGCATTGTTGGAAACATATATGGTAATATAACGTTAGCATTAATTTAATTTATGTACAATATGGAATAAAATAGTACTACAATGTACCCAGTACATATAAGTTAATCCATGAATCATTATCTGCAAATGTTACCCATGTCTATCAACTACCCATGCTATCTCAGACCGCTAAACTACAGTTTGTCAACTCAGCCATTCTTTCAGAGTCCTATCATTGTTTTCCAGTCTACGGGAACAGCATTCTAAATGGCTATTATATGGAGAATACTGCATTACCTCCCATTAACGATGTAAGTAAGTAAAACCACATCTCCGCATCAAATCTGATGCCATTTGATGAGGCTGTACACTTACATTCTCGCAATGCATGGTTCGCAATGATCCGACACTCAAAAAGGTCTATGTCTTTTTTTAAAGGTAAGATTCTGTAGAATAATCTCATATGATATCATCTTCAAAACAATCTCATCGTGAAAAATTTTCAATTTTAATCATTTTGTATTTGTGTTTAATGTTTATGTTAATTTTAATTGCGATGGACGATTTGAAACAGTAAATTTTTAATGTATGCTCAACTTTGTCTTTAATGTTTTACAAATGAGGAATAGTATAAATTTCAATCCTTGTAACGTAATTTTATATATTTTTGTGCACATAAAATGCGTACTAAATATTTTTTGTTATTAAATTTAATATGCGTAATCATGTGATGCGTAAATGATTTAGTATTAGATTTGCGGGGAGTTAATACCAACAGAATTGTTTGATAATTACACAACAAAAAATCATGTTTATTATTATAATATTTAGCACGTAACCAACTATCTTCTAAATTACTGGATAACTCTGTTCGGCTAAGAGTCGATGTTTGGCTGCAAAACTGGGACACAATCAACGGAGTTGTTATGTGGAAGGTATCATACTATATCATAGACACTTGCAAATCATCTATGACCTTACGCATATGGGGTATTACCGGTTTTCGTGATCATAATAGGATATCGTAGCAAAACCAGTAAAACTTGGCATATTAAAAGTTAATTGCACAGAAGCGACCAGTCAAGTAAATGGGCAAACACGTGGTTCAGCCAAGGACATATGCACGTGTCCGCACATCCTGCTAGCGCTGTTTCCTTGTACAATATAACCATTCTTCCGCTGCGTGATTCAAAAACGTTTTTCATGTATGGCTTTCTACTTGTGCCAAATGTTGTACAATAAATCTACAACACAGGTTCTTTATGGTTTTTTTAATCTTTTGTACCAATTTTTATCTGCGCTTATAGTTTTGGATCAAAGTGAATTTTCCACCTCATGTTCCAATGACTGTATATTAGTGTGGAGGGACGACCTTTCAGCGCTACTTCCGCCTGAACAACAAGTCATCTGAAAATATTGACACTTTCCCCGGCCTCCAGGCTTCCTCTAATTGCCACGGTGATGGCAACTCATCCACGACAGAGAAAACTCTTCCTTATTCTTGACCGGCCCATTATGTCTCTCACTCGCTCTTGCAACTTGTAATTTGGTCCGACTCGTTTAGTTTCGGCAGTTTCCACTCCATCCCGGTTACTGCTCGTGGCTGCACTGATTGGGGATCTTGTCTTCCTTATCACACCAGCAGAGGTTAGGTCAGGTCAGGCACAAGCTAGCTAGTTAGTTAGGAGCCGATCCCAGCAGTGTAAGGTCTACGCCCACTGACGCTGACTGACGAGGCGCCTCCTGGGCGATATCGGAGAGTGTAAGATAACGAACAAACGATAGCCTAACGAGATCACGCCTTTTAAGGCCTTCCTTCATCTAATCTGTTAAAAATTTAGCGTGTTTGAAATCAAACCGATAATAAATGGCAAAGACGTATAATTAAACGGTGCGGCAGCAATATCTTAACACTAAATTCAAATTACAAATGTGTAAGACATTGAATTCAAAATAATTATGTACATAAATACGACACTCTGTTTTGAAAAAAAGAATTAGAAATATTGTTGACAGCGTCGTAGTCACTAAAACTAAAAATTAATATTAAAAATAAGCATTAATTTAAATGCATTTCACCCACACATTTAAAATTATCCGGCTAAATTGTAAATAATAATAATATTTTATTTATAGTAGGAAGAGAACTTGTTAGCCTAATTAAATATATATGCATCCGCTTGAGATATTAGCATTAATAAAGAGGTGTACAGGGAACAAGGCTGGACTAATTAGAACTCCAGAGACATAGGGCTATTGAAGAGATGTAAGTAAACAAGACAAAGAGAGATCAGGTCTTTAGAGACATCAGAACTGTTGGAGAATACATGGAACAAGATCTAGACTAAAGAGAGATTAGAGCTTTAGAGGCATGAGGGATGAAGAGAGATCAGACACCATACTAACAAGAGATTAGAACTTTACAGACATAAGGGATGAAGAGATGTACAGAGAACAGGCACCAGGCTAACGGGAGATTATAACTTAAGCGACATGAGGAGTAATGAACATATGTACAGTGAACAAGACACAAGAGACTTAAGAGGGGGTTAGAAACTTGAGAGATTAACATTTGACGTTTCAGTCACGGTTGTTTATGTGAAACCTTTCAATGGCAATAACTGCAAAAATTGAGGCGTTTACAATGAAAAACACGCGGAACTGAGGCTCGCCTTTGGGGAAGGAACGTGACCAGAAGAGGGAGGCAGATAATTTCTGCTCACAATGTCAACAGGAAGCGTTGGATACCGTAACACATCGCGGGGAGCGGCGTGAAAACGTGATTACCTGGCGGCCAGCCGGCCCGCGGTCACCCGTTCCTGGGCGTACTCGTTGTTTGGTACGGTGTTATACAAAAAACACTTAGTGTAACGTTCTCCTCTGCCCTCACTCACTCCATCCTTACACTGGATGACTTCCGCGAACAGGTGTATTCAAATACAATCATTGGTAGCTAGAGGTTAATCCCACACAGAAGGTTTTATACTCCAACGCCTCACCAAGCAACGAGCACCTGCGGTCTGAGACTTGTACGAATGGTTGGAATGAAAGAATAAAATTTGGGGATTTAAGTATATAAATAAGAATATAAATCAGGAAGGGGTAAGGCCTTAATCGTACGGGATGTCTATGAGATAAAACAAATATGTGTGTCCGGGTATCATACATTTCAACAAGCAGTATGCGTCTATCTTTTAGGTTTAACTGAGTAAAATTGAGTTAAACTCATAATTTCACTTATAACAGTACTGAAATTTGTTACTTCTAAAGTAAATGAATTCATCAAGTCCACGCCAAAATATGACTTTTTTTATAATAAAAGTCAAATAAATAAGACATTTTAAGGGGTGGTCACAACGGTTTTGCCACCAAAAATGAAATAATTAATTGTGACTTTATCCAAGTATTTTGGTTAGTTCTCACCCTTGCAGATAAACTGAAAAATCAGGGTGATCTGGTTTGTAATCATGAATAGCAGAACATTTTGAACCACGCTAACATAAGTAAACTCACAAATACGTTACTTATGAAGAACAAAATAAAATTTTTAATAAATAAATAATTACAAACAATTAGATATTTACTCAGCACATTGTTTCAGGCTCAGTATTTTGCGAAGCGGAAAAAATATGATAACTGTATGGTTGATAATTTTTGTGATAATAAAGAAAAGGTAATAAAAAACATTGGTTCATACAAATAAAAAATGTATTACTGTAGTTTTTTGTAAACTATAGATAATGTTTACTGTTAAGTACTACGTTTCTTGTCAACAATTATAAAATTTAGCTGTACAACGTCTGGTTGATGTAATACTCGTACTTTTAAAAGACGTTAGCGTAATGTATTGAGCTAACAATTTATTGATATGTGAGTAAAATTTTGCTAGATTGGAAGAAGCCCAAGTTCAAAGAAGTAGACCTCAATAAAAATGTGGGTAACAAATTAAACAATGTTAAATAATGTTGAAGATTGAGCTAGTATTGGCTACTTGTTAACTTATTTACATTCAAACCCATAAACCAATATTTAAAACTTTTATTTTTGTGAGGCCTATCGATAGCAAGGCTATCTCAAATAATTTATTAAATAAAGTTAGCTCAAAATTCAAAATAGTAAAATTAGTCACAGTTCAAATGACCTTGAGTTCAAATAAACATAAATCAAATAAATTACGTATAGTTGTCACGCATATTCGCTGGATGAACCTGCAAAGTTATGAACATCCGTTCATGGATGCGTGAAGTGACGATGTGACGTGGTGGTTAGAATACAGGATGTTGATGAGGTAACGTACGTATTGTAAGTGATGTACTGTACTTGTTTTAAAGCTATGGAAATCTTGTGTGTGTGAACCTAACACCACGATTCAAACACACACACACACACACACACACACACACACACACACACACACACATATGTATATGTATAAAATATACAGAACATCAGCATAGTAGCCTACTTAACTGTGTACGCTGCTCCAACGAAATCTTAGTTTGAAGTTGCGCTCCTTAAATTTAGGATCAAGTGCCCCTCACAGCAAGTATACACACGGCATGAGGAAGACTACATTTGGATGCATATTGTAGTTTAAGAGTTGTAATTAGTTACGATAAGAAATCTGCAACTCATGTTATATTTCAAATAATAAGGATCTCTTAAATAGTTGAGCAATGGAAAGATGTAATAACTAAGCTCACAACAACGAAACGATATATAAAATATGTTTATGGCTCCTACTGTTTTTTGTCACCGCGTTTGTGGTAGACAGGATAGCGTGCGCCATTTAGGTGTAGTTGACATGCACTCCAGTAAACACGTTGGACTCTTCTCGGCAAGAGGAATTTAGGCTTGCAAAATAACATCCATTTTATCAAATTTCCAATAAATGACACTTAACACGATATGACAAAAGTAAAATGAAAATTTAATTAACCAATCGTAAACGGAGTATAACACAGTAGCTGTATTATGTGTATTAATACGTATATATGACGAAAGTGTGATCTCAATGATGACTATCCAGTTGTAAACGGAGTATAACACAGTATCTGTATTATGTGTATTAATATGCATATATGACGAAAGTGTGATCACATTGATGACTATCCAGTTGTAAACGGAGTATAACACAGTAGCTGTATTATGTGTATTAATACGTATATATGACGAAAGTGTGATCTCAATGATGACTATCCAGTTGTAAACGGAGTATAACACAGTATCTGTATTATGTGTATTAATACGTATACATGACGAAAGTGTGATCACATTGATGACTATCCAGTTGTAAACGGAGTATAACACAGTAGCTGTATTATGTGTATTAATACGTATATATGACGAAAGTGTGATCTCAATGATGACTATCCAGTTGTAAACGGAGTATAACACAGTAGCTGTATTATGTGTATTAATACGTATATATGACGAAAGTGTGATCTCAATGATGACTATCCAGTTGTAAACGGAGTATAACACAGTAGCTGTATTATGTGTATTAATACGTATATATGACGAAAGTGTGATCTCAATGATGACTATCCAGTTGTAAACGGAGTATAACACAGTAGCTGTATTATGTGTATTAATACGTATACATGACGAAAGTGTGATCACATTGATGACTATCCAGTTGTAAACGGAGTATAACACAGTATCTGTATTATGTGTATTAATATGCATATATGACGAAAGTGTGATCACATTGATGACTATCCAGTTGTAAACGGAGTATAACACAGTAGCTGTATTATGTGTATTAATACGTATATATGACGAAAGTGTGATCTCAATGATGACTATCCAGTTGTAAACGGAGTATAACACAGTAGCTGTATTATGTGTATTAATACGTATACATGACGAAAGTGTGATCACATTGATGACTCGCTAGTTGTAAACGGAATATAACACAGTAGCTGTATTATGTGTATTAATATGCATATATGACGAAAGTGTGATCACATTGATGACTATCCAGTTGTAAACGGAGTATAACACAGTATCTGTATTATGTGTATTAATATGCATATATGACGAAAGTGTGATCACATTGATGACTATCCAGTTGTAAACGGAGTATAACACAGTAGCTATATTATGTGTATTAATACGTATATATGACGAAAGTGTGATCTCAATGATGACTATCCAGTTGTAAACGGAGTATAACACAGTAGCTGTATTATGTGTATTAATACGTATACATGACGAAAGTGTGATCACATTGATGACATCGCTAGTTGTAAATGGAATATAACACAGTAGCTGTATTATGTGTATTAATATGCATATATGACGAAAGTGTGATCACATTGATGACTATCCAGTTGTAAACGGAGTATACATGGCAGTATTATGTGTTTTAATACGTATATATGACGAAAGTGTGATCATATTTTTGACTCGCTAGTTGTAAATGGAGTATAACACAGTAGCTGTATTACGTGTATTAATACGTATATATGACGAAAGTGTGATCATATTGTTGACTCGCTAGTTGTAAATGGAATATAACACAGTAGCTGTATTATGTGTATTAATACGTATATATGACGAAAGTGTGATCACATTGATGACTATCGAGTTGTAAATGGAGTATAACAATGTCCAATGTGTCCGCAGAGACCGCAGTATCCGGACCGACCCGACACGACGAGCTCGTTGCCTTGTATTGGGTTACATACTGAGCTGCTGGCTGCACGTGAGAGAAGACTGAGAGACACTAATGATCGTGACAAGCTGAGTCGATTCAAACCTCGTTCAGTAAATAATTCATTGAAATATTACGTGTACGTTTTAACACGGCATAATATTGTACATTGACTTAGTAGCGTGTTGTTTTAAACCCCGTTTAGTTAATAACTCATGAAGATATAATTTAATCGTTTTAATACAAGATTCTTGAAAAATCCCGAACATATCTGCAAATCTGTAACTCTTTTACTTGGCTTCTCTAAGATTTCTCGTAATACATCGAGCGTTTCAGACAGTCCCGAGATAATGACGGTGTGTAAATTTAAAAGTCTTGCTATATCCGGAATTATATCCGATAAATCTACGCCTCCAGAGCGTCAGGAGCTCTAAGTCGGAGGATAAAACAGTTTCTTAGTGACCGAGTTAATACGGATGTCTATGCACATGCCAAGGCATATAGTTGAATATATTTTAAATGTATTACTATTGAAACTTATTATATTGGCGGTGGGCCTCGTTCATAAGCCGGAGACCATAACTTTTCTGTGCAACTTTGGGATAACCGAACTAACATTTATGCAAAATCCATGAAATTTATTGATCCATCCATAAGATTCATATATGTATTCACACCGAATGAATTAAAAACGTTTATTTAAATGTTTAACTTACGCCATATGTGGTGACGATAAGGAATTGTTTCTGTAGTGTTTGAATGTTCCAAAACCCCACCGAAACTATCGCGGTTGATGGTATATTTCTCTCTTAGGGGAAACTATCGATTTCGTGAAATACTAAACTTCTCGAACTCTTACAGTGCAAATTGGTTCTGGTTTTCTGGACTATATAAGAAGTGCTCGGTATTGCAAGCACGGAACAGTTTCTGTGGACCATCGACGACATCATTATAGTCGAGCGTCGAGGGTCAGATATTGAAATCAAGTCGTTAAAGACCGCCGTTGTCTGACTCAGCGAGAGGCGCTTGTTAGAGAACCGCGACCGCACAACCAAACCTCAGCCTTTGTACAGATCTTGTTAGTTAATTGTCACGGCACGCTTGTAATTGTTTGTGAATCGGCCTCCATTCACTTTCTAACGAGTGGACCATTTGTTTCGTGTCCCATTGTGGTTGTAAATGCAGTCCTGCTTGTGAGATTGGAGCTGCAGCTATTGCTTGTATATGATAGTAATATGCTTATTTCCGTAAAATTATTAATTATAATTAATTAGTAATCTAAAACTTAAAAATTTTGTTTCATTTTATAAATTTACAATTACAATAAAATTTTAGACTAGTTATAATTCAAATGTTTTTAATATGTAGGTAAAGCTAAATCATATAAAAATATATTAGTAAATAACGGACCATAGAGCATAGAGGTTTCTTCCCTCATTGGCTTCAACCTTAGCCAAATTCGTACCTTATTCGTCCAAGTGTGCGCTGAAAACGATTACAAGACTTATAACGAAAATTACTGGACTTGACTTGGAAACCACACATATGGAACAAAAGGCTCCAATTAAATTCAAAATTTTCAAAACTAAATTGGCTTTTTGGGAACAAATCCCATTTATCAATAGAAAGCAAACTGTTGTTGTACAAGACTGTTCTAAAGCCCATCTGGACGTACGGAATTCAACTGTGGGGAGTTGCTTCTACATCAAATATTGAAATTATACAGCGTTTCCAATCTAAAGTTCTCCGAAAGATATTACAGGCCCCATGGTATGTTCGTAATGAAGTCATTCACAGAGACACGAATATCCCTTTTGTTACTGAAGAAATTCCAAAGTTCTGCATCAAGTATCAAAACAAATTAAACTCTCATCCTAACTACTTGGCTATTAATCTGCTGGACAACAGTGACCATCAATTTCGGCTAAAAAGACATGATTTCTTAAACTTAGCTGATCGATTTTAAAGATGAACAATCTCTTAAATGTTTATGTTAATTAAGGTTAATGAACTTTGATTAACCATGTCCTTAAGATTTATCATCAATTTACTTATTGTTTGTTGTATATAAACAGATTGTAAATAAATGAAAGTCAAAAAAAAAAAAAAAAAAAAAAAAAAAAAAAAAAAAAAAAAAAAAAAAAAAAAAAAAAACTAAAGAAGTCATGTGACAGAAAGCGTATTTTCAACAACCCTAACCTCAAACCATAAAGCAACGTTTCGTAAACCATAGAGTAATGTACAAAATTCTCAAACCAAGAGTAACGTAAAAAAATTCTCTAACCTCAGAGTAACGTATTCTCTAACGTATTGTAAAGCCATAGATTAGGTAAACATATTACTCAAATCGAAGTACAATTTCTTCAAAATAATAGAAGTACTCATCTTTTTCAATATTTAAATGAATTTCAAGTTGACCCCCGCCTTTCAGATAAAAATTTATATTATAAGGCTGACTTAACCTACCCTAACATAATAATGCATTTTAATAGGAGGTCAATTACGGAGAATGAGTAGAGACAAAAAGCCCAATTTACTTTAACCATTACGAGAGATTACGATTCAAACAATAAGTGATCCTTCTTATAATGTTTCTGGAAGATTTCAAACACCGTTAAAGATAAAAAGAGTAGGGCATCAGTGTCTAGTAAGGAACATTTCTATGTAGGTGTCACTTACAGTTGAATGCTGATAACTGTGGTCTTGCAGGTTGGGCTTGGGTCCCAGCTGTATTTTCAGCCGTCCTATAGCGACGATAACCATTTTAAAATCACTTGAATAAGAATCCCCAATGTCACTTTGATAATAAAACTATTTGGATATAAAAATAATAAAATACACCTTTTAAAGGATAATCACAGTTTATCATATCGTTAGTGTTGGAATCACACACAAAAGAAATATAATTAATATACGACACTTGACGAACTAAACAAATGCGAATTGAAAATTTTTACTTGACTCAAGCGCGTGATTGTCTTAAATCCGATTAACCCGATAGAGGACTCTTACAACACGACGCGACGTGACATTTGTGCGCGTGCTCACAAGAAGAAGAAGACATCCTCTGCCCACTGAAACTCGTGGTCGTGGACTGAGGAGGACATCTTGACCTCGACCTTGACCTTGACCATCGTTACACAACACAAGACAGTAATTGTCCGAGACAGGCCGTCTTGTCTTGTCTTAACTTCCTGCCTCCAGACAATCCGCAAGTCATATTTACTACGGTAGGTTTTGTTTATTGTAGACTCCACGGCCTAATCAGAATTTCATACTGCATCGAACCACTGCAGAAACCGACAAGAGGAACGATCGTGTTTCCTTCCTGTACTACGAGTGTTTCACATTGGCTAATTATAAAAAATAGAAAAACATTTTAAGTTCAGTAAGAGTTGTTTTTAGCATCTTCAAACTTGTATTTTTCTTTATTAACATTTCTATTGTAATATAAGCTTCATAATGTAAAATACGAACTGAAACGGACTTAACTTGTAAATCACACTTTTCTGAAACTGCTTGCTTTACAATTAAACAAGCCATCAATACGGGTACAATCTTTTACTGTCAGTTTAACAGCTGTCCTTTCAACGTTTCAGAGATAAACCGCCGAGTACAAAATAAAAGAGTATAGCCTACAGGAGAGGCATCTAGTGCCAGTCGTTCAGATCTAAACGGCTCTCCAGATAACACTTGTAGCCTTAAGTTATTTAAAAAGTCGTTTCTCTTTTCTCCTACAAACACTAAATTTAACAGATAAAATTACAACTAGATCAACAAATAAGAGATGTGGTAAATGTTTAATTTGGCAAAGTTAATATGAGCAGCTGGTGTTTTATTCAAATTTACTAATGTATACTTAAACTTAGCCCTTTTGAACAGCATTTCTCTGACTCTCTGCACTTTATCAATGAACATTGTCAGCTGAGATGTAACAAAACGCCTGTATGTCTGACATATTAATTCATTCACAAAAACAAATAAAGTTGAAATGAGAAGTCCTATAATGTTTGTATCTGTTAATTACCGGCATCGTGAATCATCTGAAGCAATGAAGTAAGAATAAAAGTTACAAAACTGTTTAGCGTGTCTTTTATTATTGGCAGAATATTTTTCCAGTTCTTACTCTTAAGTATAAGTTATCTGAGGTGAAATATCGTCACAAACTATTTCATCATTTCATTATCTTTTACTCGTACATGGTTGTTTCAAACATGTACAGATAATTTCTTTGTTTTATATTAATGATCTTAATTCTTCTAATCTAAGAGTTCTAACTGTCTGTTTTAAGCCCTAGCCTATTTAAACCTTTATGCAGATTAATCCTAATGCAGATTTACGCATTTAGTATCTTAATTTTACCACTTTTTAAACCTTATTAGTTTCGTGAATAAGGCCTAACTGCAGGGCCAATGAGGCCTATTATTACCAAATGTCGGAACCATTGAAAACTAACGGAAACTCATAACTTAATAGGAACATAAGCTGAAATAAAACTGATTGGTTTGATCTTTGATTCTGTACCAGTAAATGAGGAAATATTGCATCCAACGCTAAAATATGTTGCACTTGAAACGTTGTACTTGTGTGCTGTCTGGCGGCAAATTAAGCACACAGCAATTATAAATAATGTATTAGAGAAACTATTAAACACGCGTTGTATTGATTAAACTTTGATAATGATAAAATACTCAACATCTTAAATAATAGAAATGGGGTAACCACTATAATATTATAATGGATTAAACCCTGAACAAAATATTTAGTGTAACAGTGATATATGCTTTAATTTAAGAGAGACTAGCTTTACCGAAACAAATTTCAGCCACGCAATTCTCATATGGATGTAAGGTTTCTCTTTGGATAGTCAAAGGTTTTATTAAGATCATTGCAGCTGACTTGAAAATATGCTTTATCTGTAAACATTTCAATACAGTTCCGACTATTATTATATTATTGAGAACGGAAATAAAATGTAATCCATTTTTCCATGAATTTCACACACAATTATCCGAATTACGGAGATCTCCAACTCAAAATAAAGCTCCGGCCTGAAACAAATGATTGCAGATTGTACAAGTGTAAGCACGTATTCACCTCAAGTTCCGTGACGAAGGACCGCCCGATGATGAGGCGGGTTGTTGTGGAAGATTACGTCAGCCAGAACTGCACGATTCACTCTCTTCATCTCCGAAGCCGCTGGTGGTCGTTAATGCGCAGGCGCACCACAGTTTGCAATTATCGCGATTCAGTGTTGTACCTGCGACTACGCGACAGAAGACGTCCTCTTACTGAACATAGTTGTGGGACTAACAGACTGTCCCAGCAAGTTTAAACAGGGCTTAATGTTTTGTAGTAGAAATTATATGAGATCTTCGTTGAAGTACCAAAGTGAATGTTGCCAAATGCCTTCCTTGGATGAATCATAAAGAGTCAAAGCAAAGGCATAGTTACAACTGATAATAAAGAGTAACCGTTACTCGTCTTTGACACACTTATTTTCCAAGATTCCATTGAAAAATGCTCGGAAAATCTTTTGAGACTAATGTTTGTTAATTTGGTACACTTTTCCAGTTGTACCTGATTTATTTTTAGGAATGCGTCATTATTGATACTAAGTGATATTTACAGTAACCTCTCAAATTAATGAAATTAACAGAGTACTATTTAAAACATAGTTAATCATTACCATAGTATTATTAGGTATTAAACCTGTGTAGTCAATAACACCAGCAGTTAGAACTGTAAGAAAATTAAAACCAAATAAGGATAACACAAAATTTATATTGAAGTATAATATAACTTCCGTTTCAGCCTGGCCTATGGACTGAGGTAGATTTCTATTTCTTGTTGCTATTTACAGTATTGTATCGGTTATTTGTGTAACAGGTCAAATTACGACATTTGAATATTCGCGGGGAATTGGCAGACTGTGACGTCAATGAATCGGCAGACTGTGACATCAGTGAATCACATGTTGTCGGAATTGAGATTTATTTAATAACGAAGACATTTATTGAACTTTATACGGGAAAAGATTTGATTAATTAAAATGAAGTAAACATAACCAAAATTCGTGTTTTACAAAAACATTAAATAGAATTACGCAGAAGAGCCAATTGTGGTATGAATGACTTGTAAATTTATGACGTCATAAAGCACATGTTGCTAAAAATTTAAATAAAAAGCTTTGAAAAATTAATAAAAAGAAAATAGAAATACTTAAATTGATTAATTATAGTAAACGTGATAAATTTCGACAATTATAAGAAAGAATTAAATTAAATTTATTCGTGAAGACGCTGATTTGAACGAGAGAAGTGATGAGTGTTGTTTTGAATCAGTATCCGTCGTATTATACGGAGATTCGTTCTTCTACCATCAGACTCGAAGCAAGGAGGTTGTGTTAGTTCTCCTGGGAAAGTAATGATCTGTTGTATAGTATATTGAAATTTAATCAAGGATGGGATATTGTTTAGACTGTTAAAATTATCAAAGCACTGCAAGGTGAGTGAGTTTATAATATTGTTGAGAGTGTGACATTTAATAAACTAATCTCGTGGTCACTTGCTTTGACTTTCTTTAAATGTCCCTTTTACAAAAAGTGTGGAGTGATGTTAAATTTTGTAATTATTACTTAATATATTTTGGAACCCTGACATACACACAGACTTGTCTCTGGTGATAACACCAGAGATATTCAAATCTAATAATTTTTGAGTAATACGAGGAAATACAGCTAGCATTGGGCAAGATGGCGACCGATACTATGATGAACAACATGGTATAACAACGTGCCACTGGTGACAAGGCGCGTACAACTACATGGTGAGTGAATAATTCTAAAGAACTGACTTTCAGCAAATTATCGTAACCAATGTGGGAGTGACACATAGTAAATTGGTGTTATAACCTGGGACTCTCATCAAATTTACACTCGCATCAAATTTGACCTACATCAATAGGCGCAGCAACGAGGGGTCCTCATCAAAATTGACATCTCATCAAATTTGGCTTACATCATTTGCTTATAAAACTTTATTCTTTTTCAATCATATATAATTATGCCTAAAATATGTTAAACTTCATTCCAATTATCAGACAGTTTTCTATTTGAAAAATAATCATCAAAGATTGCAGTTATCATTAACACTTTTACAACGACAACTAACATGGAATGATTCTTAAAAACGCGTTGTACAATCAATTATAGTGCTTGCTATTGGCGTATGAAGAACCTTCTTAAAATATATGTGATACAAGTATGCATTTGGTAATTGGGGTGGTGTCATACTCAGTGGTTCATTAAATGAGATATGAAAGAATGTTTGAATGTCACGACCCAGTTTCAACAGACAGAATCTTTTTCGAAAAGCTGTGCCTTAGGGAATAGAACTGTACAGTAAGAGAAAAGAAAAAAAAAACATGTTTTCAATTCCACTGTGAAAGGAAAGGTAAAGGAGAAAAGCAGGTAGATCTTGACGTACTTTATTGGAGTATCACTTTGATAGAACCTTTGGGGTGGAGATGGAGCTGGTTGATTGCCAAGTAGTTCACTCCCCCGGCTGCAAGGGTGGAAGTGACAGTATTTAACAATCTACAAGGGAATACTGACAATCAGTCTCTTCTCTGGGAAGTTCGTCAGACCGCCAGTCTCTCGCTCCTACTAATCGATACACACTCTCTCATCTCGGTAAGTGGTTTGGTCTACTACAAGTAGTGGTCACGTGATCCTGTCAGGAATGTCGTCTCTGGTGGTAGTATTGTTGATGAGGATGAGAAAAGTAAGCAGTAAGCATGTCTCGCCACTGAGGACACTTTCTAATTGACAGACGTGCGTGCGAGTGCGTGTGTGAGCGTCTTCGGAACCAATAGCAAGGTCTTCTGGATATTATATCTCCTGTTGTGGAGAAACTTGCCTTTTCTTCCCACCAATTTTGGTTTATTATCATTTTTTGATTGTTATTTGAAGGAAGACGAACTGTAATATGGTCTCTTTCTTATATAGCCTACATACTTAATGTTGTCTCTAAACAGATACGAGGAACTTAATTTGAACTAAAAAGATATACTTTTAACGTCAATAACATTTTTTATCAAACAAACGTGCATTGAACAGAAACCCAAAAGAATGTAATGTTTAATGTTTCAACAATACAAAATTCGTATAAGGGCAATCGGACATAAAACATTATCTTTTAGCGAAAGCGGATATGGTGGTAGAAACTAACGATGTCTGCCACATCCACAGCAGTTATGTGGATGGCTAAATTTGGTCAACCTAAATAGTTATTAGTATTCAACAATTAAAAAATCCGAAGAATAATAGTCATGAATAGGCTACGTAACGGAAAGGCCGCTGACATTTATTTATTACAACTAATTAAACCGTTCACCCTAGTTCATCAGCTCAGCACCGGGTTTGGGACAACAACTGTATTCAACGGCATCTCTATCCCAACAGCTTACCGCGGAATTTGGGGGAAATTACCTTCACCGTCAAATATATCTCACTAACCTAGCAAAATTGAGTAAAACTATATTCATCATCAGCCTTTATCTTAATATCTCATCTAGATCGAATTCAAAATCTTATGCAATTAACTGGTAAGCAGATGGTTTTACACATGTTACTTATTTTGATAATGAATATATTGTTTAATTTAATAATATATGTTAGTATCGATTAAATTACTTATGCTACGTAGTGACGCCACCGTAGCAATAATACTGTACGTATTCAGTATTCAGTGTCGTTCCTTATATTTATTGTAGATAAGAACATTGGAGCAGACAGCAATAACGTGTAGGCCAGATACAGTGTTTCAGTGATACATGATATACAAGGTTTACACATTCGTAAAATAAAACATTGAGAAACATCCCAACTAAACTTTTAATGTGATTAAGTGCACGTATACAACACATTTTTGGTTAAAACGTTTCACACTTAAATATACGTTGATTAGATTAGAATCGGCACCGGTGTATATTTGCTACAACGCAACGTAGTCACGGACAGGTCTAGCGAACCACAGTTGGGTAGCAGTTGCTCATCAACAATGCAAGACTAGTGCTACACTCAACTGACCCAGTATCACACAACCTGCCGTGGCCAGTATTAAATTTTCTTTTTCTATTTCATTTTTCCCCGATGCGACTTCGAGTTTCTTCACCATTTAGCAACTTTGTACACATAGACATAAATTCACATGAATACATAAATTCATTTTTGTAATGGAGCATGTATAAACAAGAATTAACTTGAGCTATTAGTTGACTATGCTGACAAATTAGTAGGGATTGAACAACTATGTTGAAGTGTAATTTTATATATGTATAATCAATAAATCAGGGCTGTAGATGGATAATAAAACGTAACAGATCTAAAAATATAGTAAATGAAGTTCAAAACAACGGTTATTGTTTCATATAAACAGGAAAACATCATAGAGTTGCCTAAAAAAATGTAATTTTCAAACAACTATTAATATTTAATGCAGTGGCCCAATACAAATTCGAAACAAATCATTAAAAGTACAGAACAATAATATTACAATATCAGCTATTTTTTATTATTGTTCATTTCATTTAAATGCGCTGTAGTTATTTAAACACAGTTCTACAACATTATTTAAATAACCTGTCTATTATTAGAAAAACGTATATATTTAATATACGTTATATATATATTTTCACTATACAAAAAGTGCCGAATCTTTTCAAAAATGAACTTAGGAACAAATCATTCAAATGCTGTTGTGCTCTTATAGATGTATAGGCACTTCATTTTGATACATGTTTTATTTATAATAACATTGGTCTAATTTTAATGTAACAAACTAATAAAGAATAGGTAGGGAGTGTGTTTTCAGTACAATTCAAAATGTATTTTAATTTTACAGCCATTATGATTTTATTTATTGTATAGTAAAAAAATAAACTTCATAACCACGAGTTGTTTATTTACTAATGGATGATTTATTCAATGTGTTCACATACATTCTTGCGGCCAGAAATGCCGTTTATAAACAGACCATGTGCCAAACTAGGACCAGGGTCCATTAATCTACGAAAAAAAATCACAAAAACAACTATTTAGAAACGTTTTTTAAATTCCGTTAATTTTGTGTTGTTTTAGGCCACACAAAGAGTGAGCAAGTAGGAACTTTTCTTTTTCTTCCCTTCCCATTTTGGTTTGGCTTCCGGTCAGTTCACTTTAGACGGCTACAACTTAGTCCCTAATGGCGACCGTTGACGCGCAGGGTCACAATGTTTCGTTACAGTCATCTCAGTCACTAATTTCATCCCTCTCGCAATAAGGGTTCAAATTTATGTATAAGTTTTTCTGAAGAATTCATCGTCTAGTCAACGCTTCCAAACGGCGACCCTATTCTTTCCCTATTGAACCACCATAATAAGGTCTATAATCCAACCAAGTCGTCTTAGTCTTCAATCCTCGTCGAAGATGTTAACGCTTACTTTGCCGTTTAGCTCGAAACAAAACCGAATGGGCAGGATAAACTAAAATGTTAAGACTTATCAGTCAAAAAAATCAATCTGACAAAAAATTACATGACACCACGTACTAGTTAAAAATATCATATAAGTACTCTTCGCAGTATTTCTGATCAAACATGTTTGTTTATTAGTCACGTCTCAGTTAACAACAAGCCCAATGTTAAAGTTTTACAATATTTTACCATAATCATTTATGAGTAACCCACTTTTGTGGGTTAAAGGGTGGTTCCAAGCTAGATTTTGAGGGCATTTTGCGTATTAGCCCTCAAAATATTGAGGAATATTGAAAGTGTATTTCGAAAACTACTGACCCTGTCGTAATGAGATATCATGTTATATTTTAATTTGTTATGATAAGAACGAATTAGTACAATAAATCCTCAGGAGTAGAGTGATTTGAACGTAAACTAATACAGTAAGAGTAAAATTATTCTTACTAATATTATTTGTAACATTTGTCATCGCTAATGACACAAAACAATAACTGGTTAATCATGTAACAGAAAACAGTTAAAACTGGTATATTTATTTTCTTGTTTGATTAAGCAGTTACCCGATACCAATACTCGAAACGTAGTGTTGAACGATGGCAATTAAATGACAGAAATCCTCTTACCTTTCCATTTCTTCTCTTCGTCGTTAATGAGATTTAAACAAAGCTATTTAAACCTTGAAACCTTACTAATTAGTCCTGACCGGTATTGACCTCGTTGGGTTTTATTAAACTTCGAGAGTAGGCGAGAAATTATTTTGAAAGGGTATAACGTAATAAAAGAATCACGATAACAGGTCGTAATAAATATTTAATATATAATAAAATGAGCGTTGAAATTTATTCAACAAAATGTAAAGCTATTAACAAGCTCATGAATAGCGGAATTCCTATTATGAATATTGGATTAAGTTATAATGAAAGTGCCCGCGTACCAGTTTTAGTCGTAATCATCTTTGTTACGATTTAAGCTTACTAAAGGCTGTTTTCTGGTACAAAAACGTACACTCCTGATCCATTATATACCACTTAAAAACCCAATTTAACGAAAATGTAGAAACAGGCTCAAATTACTTTTTATGGTTCGCAATCTTAAATATGAGGTAATTCACTAACATCCGTAACTCAATGATAAAGAAAAGTTCAAGTTTATTTCATAGTTTGGCTTGGAATTACACCTTTAGCATTAAGAACAGTAAAACGAGTGATGAAAAATATTTAAAATATACGATATAAAAATTCTCTGAAAAATGTATATCGTTATAGTTTTAAATTAAAAATGTATGTCTTGTATCAAAATAATTAAGCAGCCTTTGACCTAATTTAACTAAAGGTTATCTCCAATGCAAGACCGTGTAGGACTCTCAACAGTTGTAGGCTATATCCCTAGTACCTCTTGAATTATACTGAGAAAAGTCTAGACGTTTTCCTCTATGCAACCTTTCTGAAGACTGGAATATGGAATACAGTGACTCAGTGTCTTGTATGATTCACTGTCCAAATTGAAAAGGGAAAACAAATAACAATGCCACTTTCCTTGCACGTACAGTAATACAGGGAAGTAGCTGTGACGGTATATCGACGAAATGGAAACTACAGTGGGAGCGGGGACCTGGAGGTGACTCACGATTATCGCATATCGATGATCACGATCACGACCGCGACCGAGACGCGTGGTCACGTGGACAGTGAGCGAGGACGGATCTGCAGAGGAAGGAACATCGAGAGGTGGACAACGGCAAGAAGGAAACGAGCAGAGGCCGAAACAATAAGCTGTAGGCCGCAGGCCACGGTGGACTGGCCTATTGTCTACGGGATGAGGTGGCGACTTGACTTATAATGACCGAGACACAGCCGCTATTCTCCGAGAAACATTATTGTATAACTTCACTCCACCGAGTTTCCCCCGGGTAGGGTTGGCCTTCAGTTAACTCCTCTACTTTTTGGACCTGAGTACAATAACTGGCCAAGTGAAACTACGCACCTTGATTAAAAATACAATTGGAACAAATTCATTTAGATACTACCAAAGGATATATTGGTTATATGTAGTTACATAATAAACATGGAATTCTAGTCGGGTCATATACTTCTAAAAAAAATTTAAAATGCGAAACTGTATCATAAGAATTATGTTTACACTCAAATAATGTAGGCCTACCTGTTTTTCAGAACTATTTGTATTTTTACTTCAATTTATTTACATTTTTGAAATACTAAACTTTCAAATAATTCCATTCCTATTATAATATAAAAATAAAATATTACATTATTATGTGGATAGACTAACAGTTTACGAGCAGGGAAAGTTTTATGCATCATTGAATTATACAATTGATTCTCACAAAATTGAGCTTCTATTGCCATTGTTTAAGAATACATTACAACCTTGTAGACCAGACCAAGCATATTACTGAACTGAAGAGTATTTAAATGGAAAATACTATATTTTGTATTAGTTCGTAGTTTTTAGATTCGTTTATTCTATATCTTGCTACATTGTATTTACTTCAGGTTTTAAATCCTAAGTATGTTTATTTGTGCGATGCCCTAGATTTTCAATTCAAATGTATATGTTACACTCAAACACCGAATTCGGACAATGTCCGAAATTTTTACTCTCACTCCGCGATGTGACAACGTGAATTACCCACGTCGCGTATTGAGCATTTTTTTCGGACATTGGCCGAAGCGAAATACCCAGAACGCGTTGTGGGTATGCGAAAGTACTCAAGAGACGAAATAAACACGTTCATCGGAGATTGAGCAAAACCATAATACCCATAACCCGACGTGGGTAATCTAATTTGCCCACGTCGGGTTGTGGGTATTTGTAATTTGCGCAAAACGCCGAAAAGCCTCCAAACACAACCATACCATACCCTACACTAATTCCATTATAACAAGTAAAATAAAATCAAATTTTCCTTGAAATTTCCATTTAATTTCAATCAAAACAAAAACTAAACAGTAAAATACAAGTATCTTATTATTGAAAATAGAAAAAAAAGTTATTTTTCACACATGTACCACTTTCAATGTTTATTAAAGTTCTTTTCAGAAAGTAATTCACTTTAATTGTTAGCACAAGAAGTGCTAACCGTGACATTTAGAATTGCATTTTAAATTTGATTTTACACATTTGCAAGATCTGCCCGAACACTTCTTCTTGCATCCACATCTGATGAAACCTTGTTTGGACCCGGATGACTTCATTGCTTCTTTACGGACATTGAGCTGTTCATCAGGTACATCGATGTTATTAATAAATTTATTAGGAGCTACCTGGAACTGGTTTGTCTGGAAAACTGTTTGTCAAGAACTCCATGCTTTGTACCAAGGTATAGGAATCATCGTTCTTATTTATTACAACAGCCATTACATTTCTTGGAGCTAGTCGGGCCCGGTCGACATCAGGAATGTTTACCAAAACGTTATCGCCGACTGAGACTGGAGTTAATTTTCTTTCAGTACGCTTTAACATTTTGGCTGCCTGACTTTTCAATGCAGTTACACAGTTTTCTCGTATTGTGTCTATGGCAGATTTTCTTGAGCAAAGAGTGCACAAAGGTAAGCCTAGGTCTTCGTTATTTAAAACTTCATAATGTATGTGCTGACCACATTCAAAACAGCTGTTTGCTTTGTCACAATCTATTGCTTTGTCACAATCTATTGCTTTGTCACAATCTATATTACAGAGTTGTTAAGTTATCGCTGGACATAGTTTCTTTTTCTACGTGTTCATTGTTTTCTACAGTCCTTGTCAAAATCTCCGAAGCATCTTCATCCACAGCATTTATTTCTTCGTTGTCTTCTTCATTAAAAACTTTTTTCAAGCTTAGAGAACTCTCCTTCTAGTTCTTCCTCAGTAGTTATTTTTTTTACGACGTCGGCTGTCAAAGGGGAATCTAATAATCTATTTTTCTGTGGTGAACCAAAACATTGCCTCATAAGGGGTTCTCTTGATCCCACTGTGGTAACTGTTGTTCTTAGTATTCTGAATGATCCTGAGACCATTTGCCCATCCTGAGGTGTTGTTATCAGTCATCCAAGCCACAAGACTATCTCGAACGTCTTGATTGGCCCGTTCGACAGACCCTTGACTCTGCGAGTGTCTTGGTTTTCCATGTACTAGTTTTATGGCACTCCATTTACTGGCTAGGTTCTCGATAACCTGAAAACCCGTACCATTACCATTACAAAAATACTAAAATTCTAGGGTGGAATCTTTTCACTACAGTAATTTGTTTTTACCACTTACCCGGTTACAAAATTCCCGTCCATTATCACTGTGAAGTATGTATGGAGCCCCAAATAAGCAAAATATATCCAAAAGGATGTCGGATACTTCATCAGCAGTTTTAGTTTTCAAGGGACGTAGAACAACAAACTTGGTGAGATGATCTTGATAATTAAAGGATAAACTTGTATTCGCCGTCAGGCTCTGATTGCATATCAATTAGATCCACCTAAAATACAATAAAAATACATAAATCGACTCAACATAAATGTTTATGTCAACTATACCCATATACCTCATTATAACAACTGCCATTGCGTAATACGCTTAGGTATTTGTCAGCAAAGGAAAACTGTCTTATTTTAGAGAAATGCTATGATATCTTACCTGGCAGCGTGAATTTAATGCTGTCATAAATGATGGGTTTAACAACAACCAGCCCTTTACTTTTTGACTTTTTCTTAAGTGCGCAAGGTTCGCAAAGATCCAAATATATTTTAATTACCTCCCTGGTAATGTTACAAACAAAATTTCTTTTTTAGCTCGGCTTCCATAGCTTTTTCTTTTTTTATGACCAACTCGTAAGTGAGCTGAATGAATTGTGTCATACATTTGATCAATGCGACAGAAATATTTTATATCTGTCATTTCTTCAGTTGTTTTTTCAATCAACATTTCTTTATCGCCAATGTTTATGACATCAAACCGATTGATTCGGCGATAATCTTTAGACATCAAGGACTGACCATTTTTCCTCTTCTGTTTTTGCCTCCTTTACTTCGCTGATAATTTCTTCATAGCGTGGCTCCTCGATAATAAAATTTCGACTTGTGAGACCATTCTTCTTGGACATCAGATCTTCCAATTTACTGTGAAATGATTCCTTCATTTCAAACAAAATCACAAAACACAACAGCACTTTAAAATAAGTCAACACACGCCACTTACGCACAGAACAAAGAAAAACTGCTTGTGTATAACGACAGTGCACTAATGTCAATGAAAATAGACAGTAGGCCTATTTGTTGCTAACAGTGACGATAGTGGGGGGGGGGGCGCATGTCTCGACCTGCACGTCTGGACTGTGGGAAACGGATTTCGGCGTTTGCGCAAATTACAAATACCCACAACCCGACGTGGGCAAATTAGATTACCCACGTCGGGTTTATGGGTATTATGGTTTTGGCTCAATCTCCGATGAACGTGTTTTATTTCGTCTCTTGAGTACTTTCGCTTACCCACAAACGCGTTCTGGGTATTTCGCTTCGGCCAATGTCCGAAAAAAATGCTCAATTCCGCGACGTGGGTAATTCACGTTGTCCACATCGCGGAGTGAGTAAAAATTTCGGACATTGTCCGAATTCGGTGTTTGAGTGTAACATATACACTTGGTCTAGAAGTAAAATCCAATTTCTATGTGTAAGCATTTAAGCTCTACATAATAAAAACCGACCGTCTCACACACACATATAATAGGTACATCTCCGTTAAACAACTCTGTAGTCACTTTATACAAAAAGTTCTATCTGTATATTGTTAACTAACGCTGGTTTCACTTCTATTTATGTTGCTGATTGTTGTTTTAAGTATGTCACTATAAAAATTGTGATTGGAGGAAAAAAATTCATTTGAAGTTTTTATTCTACAGTTTTGATTTCAACGACAATTAGCTCGGTTGACTATCAATTTCTTACTTATGAGAAATTATTCAATCAACTTCAAGACAAACTATGATGTGTGCTTATACAATTAAAATTGGCTCACGGCTACTGGACTATTAATTATCAATGGACTATTAGAACCTTCATGGACCAAAAGAAAGAAACAAAATGTATACATGATAATAAAAAATATTTATTTATCGACCTTCCATAATTTATAGTGATAATAATTTCCAACCCTTGGCAAAAGAAAAAACCCAGTCAAAAATTATAAATTCGAAACTATATTTTTCCACATAATATTTTTATAACTTATTAGTTGTTGGACTTTACCGTTAAGTTTAAAATTGTATTTTAATCGTTTTCTGTTTATATTAATTTATTATGCTTTAACCAGCGAAACGCTTTTAAAATAAAATTTTGTGGAAGTAATAAAAACGTCTTCAATACCAAACCAAACCACTCCATCAAGTAAATAACGCAGGAAAATGAAGATAACGTTGAAAGATTTTATCTTAACAGTAACATACCTTTTATTTCTTAGTGCTAATTTACAGATGAAAAATGAACCATTACTTAGAAATAGTAAAATATTAATATTACAGTTCAGACTAATATTGTAAACATATCGTGAATCCAACTGTTAAATAAATAACATCAAACTTATTAAAGAGCGCTGATTAAGAAAAAAACTCAGGTTATCGAACAAACGCTATTTCAAATAAATGATCAAATTATATGAGATAGGAAAATTCAGGATTACGAAGAAAATACTTTAATTATTCTTTAAGCATGTTAAGAAGTGAGTGAAATCACAGCAGTTATTCACCGAACTTATAAGGCTCCCTGACCAGCTTCAGTCAATAACAGGAGCTTCACACGCTATAGATTGCAGACTCGGTAAGAGGAGTTTGAAAGGGTTGTTCAAGCTCTTCAATTAGTCTTCTATCCACCAGGTTTATCTCAAAAGACCCCTGGATTCATTATCGAACTGAATGAATCAGAGATAGGTCAAACTGTATTCAAAATTCAGAGGCGGCGTATTAAACCGATTCATCACTTTTTTCGATACCTACCGTATCAACTTGAATTGTGTCATTGATCTCACAGGTTTTTATCTAGTTACATCAAATTATCATCTAAAAGCTGTGGTTTACAAAATCATTAATTAATTCTTTACATTAAAAAGTAGTTTGTTTTGTTAATTTACACAAAAATCCTACTGTAAATGTATTATTCCAAATAAATTCCTCTATTTTTTTAAAATTCTGGCATCAGAAAAAATGATGAAAATTGACAACACAGTCGAGATTCTCAAGTATGTATTTTTCATACAACAAACGAAACTTGAAGACTAATTTATAAATTAATTCCTTACGTACAAGTATCAATTCATGAACATACCTTGAAGGCTTGCCTAATTGTAAACACGTTTAATATTATTGATGTATCCATTACTGATTCGGAAATTATATCACAAATAAGAAATAAGTAAGCAATATTTGACATTATGTAGTATGTTACTTAAGATAAATAAAATACTCCAAAAATATTAAAATTACTTTACCAATCAAAACCTTGACAGTAATTTGATTTAATGTCCAAGATTATTTGATACGTCATTAGATTATGTGCAGTAACATTTTTTCTGCACAAGCAGTTAAGAACGACTCCGAGGATCGGGGTGTAACGCGCATCGGTATACAAAGAACAAAATCTGTTCCGCGTATATGTTACACAATTTAGTCCACAGCACCAAGCATGTTACACGTAACTGTTACGTTACCGTGTTCGGTTCGCCTCTGTATTCTGGTACATTCACAGTAACACGCAACTATACAATATTTTAAATATTTTATTGAGGAATTTTTTTCAAATTATATAATATTTTTAACTTTAACGAAATATACAAAGCTACTATTGGTTTGCTACTCAAAATATATGAATTGCTCAAAAGAAAATGTTTGTTTCATAACATCCAATTTATTTAATGATCAACCGAAATGGCCCATCCATCATTGGGCTAAATTATCCTTATAAGTCCTGAATCACTGTTACTCACTCCATCCTCGTATAATTTGCCTTCTCACGATCCTCGACCCCGTCACCGCCGTCAATCAGCCCGTGCCCGGCAGCGAATTTCTCCACCGGCCCTCGGACATCGCGCCGCCCGCGCTCGCGCTCCACTTGCTGCCACCTTCCGTGGTAAAGGCACGGCTGATAACGGCACGTCACGGTGCCGCATCACATCATTTCCTTAGACGATCATTAAATCTCATAGTTACGTCCATATGTTGTAATATGAGGCTGGCGATTGTCCGCGTATTGGCAAATAACAGTATTTAATTAATTAATTATCTATGTATGTCTAATCGGCACAAGTACAGTCTGGTGTACATCATTATAATCCCGTAATGGCCTCTTTTAACCTTATAAAATTGGATATTTAGGGTTAATATTTTATTACAAAAAAGTTTCACAAACAACACAACACATTTAGTATAAGTTTAAACACCAATTTTGAAGCAGAACTCTATTTGCGATCGTTCATTCGCGTGTATATAAACTGTTTACACACATTCTAATGAGAAAATTATCGGATAATTCTGTCTTAATGGCATACTCGTGGTTTAAGTTTTTTTAAAGCACAATTAAAAATAAAAACAAAACACAAATCCTTCAATTACTCGGTGAACATTGTATTGCTAATTATTGATGGACAGTTATTCTATCTTAGAAAGATATATAGGTTTACAATACACACATTATAATCTCCTTTGCCCAACTACAGTCAATCGGAATTATAAGATGTGTATATCAAATAAAAATACTTCATGAACACTTCAAGGCCATTATTTTAAATCATAACAACTGCCCTTGGAAACAAAAAATATGATGCGCAAAACTAATTTCCAATATTTATTTTTGAAACTCAGTTTTATAGTTTATGTTATAATGTATAGGGTTGATCCAATTGAAATTTTAAATTAGCTCCAGTTCACCTTCCTTTTATTACAGCGTCTGCAAATTTGAAATTAAGATTTCAATGGAATACAACCTTCCTACAATTGCTACATTATGTGTAGAAAACTCGGTTGCTCCACCGTGTTTAGAGATCGTGTCAATTGTGTACCTGATGAGATGATAAGCCACTACCACTTCACCTATTTATTTATATGTGTGTCTGATGTCAAAACGACGCAAATGTTTCGTTTTATCCTTCTTCGTCGTCGACTTTTTTGGATCTCTTCTGACGAACATGACTCGTCACTCGTGATTCCAGGAGTCAAGTCTGAGACATTGTCAAATACCAGAAGCTGCAATAAAAGAAGGTGAACTGGAGCTAAAATAAAATTGCAATTAAAATTAACCCATCCTACCATAGCTACGTTATCTGGATATTTGTTTTAAAGCAGTTTGGAGAAAATATCCAGTCAGACAATTTCATAAGGTACATATGTTGTTTGTTAAAAACGTTATAATATAAATTTCGTTATTTTTGACTTTATATTCATTCTGAAATAGTAACCTATTACCATTACCATTGCTATAATACGTAATATATTAACCACTTACTTGGATTGTAAGAAAATCATTTCTCTGTTAAGGCTCTCAAATTAGGACTTTCTCGAGAGCCTTTCCAATAATATTAATACCCAAATTCAGTAATCGCTTCCTCAACAGAGTAATATTGCCAAGAATCTACTACTCACTGTACCTTCAAAAGTTGCTCAAGGAGAAAATAATTAAAACCAAACCGAAATCCTAGTATAGTCCAAAATCGTACAGTAACAGTAAACATGTAAGAAGTGTAATGGAGAGTCCTATACGAAATTACGATAATTTAATGTTTAAATTCATTAAAATGTAACAGTTCACATTATTTGAACATGTAATACGCATACTGTATATACGATCTTAACAGAAATGAAACTATTTCACGTTAACACACACACACACACACACACACACACACACACACACACACACACACACACACACACACACACACACACACACACACACACACACAAGCGCGCGCGCGTATACTCGTGTATATATTCACTTTAACAGTTCTCAGTTTTTGTATTTAACCGTGAGTATTGATAAAGAATAACAACTGAATTAAAGAGTAAAGATGCGCACTGCGCCGATATATGATGGCTCTAATGCGCATGCGCGACGAAGACAATGACGTTCCGTCACCCTCGGCCTCAGCCGTTATATTTGTTTCAGGTGTTAGATCAGATGGTATTGGTCGCCATAAAACTCTTATATAGCAGCTACAGACAATCGATATCGGAAACTATTTCACTGATCCTAATAACGAAATATGTCTATTAATAGAAACATAAGTATATAACGTTCTTAATGATGACTTTGATTGTTCGTTTTAGCTTGACATTTTAAAGTTATAGATAGTAATCACCTGGTAGAACGCCGAGAGGGGAACCCCCTTCTACTACACATTGCCTCTCCCCTTACTTGTATTTCAAGTGTCTTTACTCTACTCACGTACGGTCTGTACTTGACCTTGCAGCAAGGATTATCGGCAAGTAGGCCAAGTCATCAATACCCTACAGCGTTGACGGAAGAGTACTTAAACATCGCCGCTTAGCCTTTTAGTGACGGAACTAACACAAATGGCGACCACTTGAAGGTTCTCAGTGCTCAAGACCGAACAACATTTTAAACATAAACATAGGTCAAAATCTATATTTGTACTGGTATTCATTGGGCACAAAACAGAGGTATAACACATTAATACTGAACTATCCTGTCAAGAATGAATACAATATTACTGTCTGAACGATACCCCAGCGCGCCGCATCTTCTATGGAACTCAGGACATTGATAAATCAACAATTGCCCAATTACAAGAATAACTACTAAGTATTAGTACAGGAGTTTATTGTACTTGTATTATTTAGTGTAGGCTATTTTAATTCATAGTGAGCCAACATAGCGTGTATGAACTTTTCAATCACAACAAATTGAATAGTATTTTATTATGTGAGAAATAACAGAATATTTAACCATAATTGTTGGGAAAATATAAATATATTTTTATTCATTGTTGGACCATTTTATGCAGTAATTATATAATACTTGAAGTTTTAAACCGTCAGGAATTGTGTTCGTTATTTGGGATAATAAGTTTGCATTGCTTTATTACAGTTCTGAAGAAATTATAAAACAGATCAGTTGCATTAGAAAGTAGTTCAAATTAGTTTAGAATATAAATAATTAAAAAATCATGCCAATACGAGTATTGATTATATAGTGTTTGGGTTTGAAATATTCGCTTCTTTCACAGATAATCGAGTGTTTTTGCAGTAATATGTTTTTTCCCACTTAACAAGAATAAATTGAACATAACAATACATTGCTTTCTCGTACACTAATTTCCTCAAAGTTTATTTTACTGCTTACCTTCATCAAGAATACCCGATCATCTAACAAACACACGAACTTTGAGTTTAAAACTCCAAGAGGTATCAGTAATTATGTTTCATTTGTGTTTGTATGTATTTTAAAGTGGAATAAACATAATATTATTTACACAACATTTGAAATGTATGTGCTCGGAAAAGAAAGGGTTAACGCAAACACTAGTTAACTAGCTTGAAAAAAAAACATTTAGATTTTGATTAGATTTCATATATTCTTTTCTAGAAGTTAATTATAAGTAGTAAAGAAGAATATTTACTGGAATGGATACAAGATAATAGCAAGAAGTTTTCGGAAACATTACTAAACTAACGAGTTGCTTTCTATTAAACTCAAAAATATTAGTAGCTCAGCCTACAAATGTCTTGCTATTTTAACAAAAACACAACATATTGGAGAAACCTAGGATTTTGATAAAACCGTGTCCTAATTGTCTGTCGGTCGCTGGAGAATACACTTTCAAGTCTCAAGGAGACCATCAGACATGGACGGTGGCACCAAATTCCGAAGATGCCGCAGAAGAGAAACACGTTTGGGCGGTAGAGCCCACAGCAGCAGCAGGCAGGAGCGGCCGAAGTAGGATAAACCCATGCGACTGGGTCACAGGTGATTACGAGAACACATAACAGCTGATGTTGCTCAGCGACTTTCTAGTTGATAAACCAGCTGTTCCGCCATAGAGGACACATCTCATATGCCATGGAGGAGAAGGATCTAAGCTGATTATTGTACACCTTCAAAGCGCAAAGATCAGAACAATGATGAGTGAATAAAAATATGGTTGCATCCTTGAGAGTTATTTCAGGATGATCGTTCTCTTCACTTTAAATCCTAGTCTGGACTAAATAAAGTAATGTTCCTTCCTAAGAGTCTTTTTTAGGTTTAGTGACAGACAGCTCTAACTTCGCAAAAAAATTAAACACATATCTAGAAGCATGTTAAAAAGATCCAAAAGCGTCATTAGTCATGCGATTACGTTATAGGTCTGTAAGGAAATCCTTAAAACGAAATGTGTACTAAATAGTTTCTAATTTTTTACAAATGCTTAATTTCTGAGAATGAATTACTAACAAATTATGAAAATATGATGTACACATTCCGAAAACTATTAAACTTATGCATATTGATAATAAAACATCTAATATTGCTTCATAGCGATTTGCCACTTCAGACACGTTCTTTATCCAAAAAGAGATGTAGCCTACTGGTTAATGAAATCATGGCAGGGCTCCCATCCCAACCAACTTAGAACCACACGATCTCCGAGTCACAGCCCATTCTGACCAATTTACCAGTAAAGCTCAGAGTTATTGTTTGAAGTTCTTCTTGAAACACTGTATATTACAATGCGGTGTACTGGGTGTGTTGTATGCAAGTACCTCTCTAATAGTTTGTGAGAGTAGGACAGTAAACACAGTTCTTGGTGGAACTAATGATAAAAATCTGCCGAACTCCTCAGAACCACCACTTTCCTGGTGTTGTCTAATCGGCCAGATGAGGACATCATGCCGGTGTCGAAACTATCCCTCACTTTCCCTCTACGGACACGGGACGACGGGTGACGGACTTATGTCGCTACGCGACGGTGAAAGGGTAGATAGTGGGTATCTGTGTACCCTTGACTTTCAACTGTACACAATTCCCCTGACCTGTCACGTGGCCAGGTACTATCACTGCCATCGCTAGGTGATAGGAGGTCACTGACACTTTCTTCGCTAGTGTGAGTCATACGATCGCGTTACGCAGAACCTTGAGTCGTAGCAAAAATAAGTAACTGGTAGGTGGTAACTGGTCTGAAAGTGACGAAGTAAATTCTGTAGTCGCCTTGTAATTGAATGACTAATTACTAGCACTTTAGTGTGTTATTGGCACTTGCTGCTGAATGAGATCTTTGCATTGAGTGGAATTCGTTTCGCTTTCTCTAAAGTAGGCTACATGGTTAAGGTGAAAAACTCGTTTTCTCGAAGTACATAAATGATACGCTTGAAGCGTAACACGAAAAAATAGAGATTTCGGTAAGTTTGTAACTCACATTTGAAGAATCCGAGGGGGATTTCTGAGAGAGCGATATAGACTGTGGAGATAAAACAAGAAGACCACCAGAGCTGTAGGGACTGCATAGGTCCATCCACTCAACCCACGAGTAGGAGTTGAGTTAATAAGAGCAAGGATCCCGTCCATACTTTCTTTAGTTTTATATTCTGATCCTTTTCTCATAGGATACAGTTTCTGTTGCTCGTAGAGTAATATTTTGGTTTTTACTTTATTGTGGGGAATAACAAATTATAATTTCGTTTACTTAAAACAAAGCTGTTCAAGAAAGAAACATATTGCAACTTGGAAATTGCAGGATTTGAGTAGCCCAATGTAAGATACGTTAAACATTATCACAAATATTACATCAGCAGTTTTATAAATTGCTTTTATACCAAGAATGTCGACACGTGTGAGCCTTCCCTCTAGGTGAATCCTTGAATCATACTTGAGTAGAAAACGGTTGAAACCTAGAGGTGAGGTTTGAACCGAGTATGTAGCTCACTAGTTTGTGGCGGCCTGACTCTAAAACAGGCCCTGAGGTCAAATAAATAGCTTCTGGTAAGTGGAAACACAAACGTGGCCGCCGATGATCACAGTGGACTCGCGTGTGGCGCGCGCATGCGCGAGCGGCAGTATTAGCCCTCATTATCCACAGCACCGAGCTTGGAGCAACGAAGCACATCACTGCCGGTGTAGGTACAGTAAAGCTATATGGTGCTATCTCCAGACGCGACGTCAGTATATTGAACCCTGCTCATTATCGTTGTCTGCCGCCCTCGCTAGCACCAATACACTGCGCGTGCGCTTGTGGCAGTATTAGCCCTCATTATCCACAGCACCGAGCTTGGAGCAACGAAGCACATCACTGACGGTGTAGGTACAGTACAGCTATATGGTGCTATCTTCAGACGCGACGTCAGTATATTGAACCCTGCTCATTATCGTTGTCTGCCGCCCTCGCCAGCACCAGTACACTGCGCGTGCGCGTGTGGCAGTATTAGCCCTCATTATCCACAGCACCGAGCTTGGAGCAACGAAGCACGTCACTGCCGGTGTAGGTACAGTACAGCTATATGGTGCTATGTCCAGACGCGAAGTCAGTATATTGAACCCTGCTCATTATCGTTGTCTGCCGCCCCCGCCAGCACCAGTACACTGCGCGTGCGCGTGTGGCAGTATTAGCCCTCATTATCCACAGCACCGAGCTTGGAGCAACGAAGCACATCACTGCCGGTGTAGGTACAGTACAGCTATATGGTGCTATCTCCAGACGCGACGTCAGTATATTGAACCCTGCTCATTATCGTTGTCTGCCGCCCTCGCTAGCACCAATACACTGCGCGTGCGCTTGTGGCAGTATTAGCCCTCATTATCCACAGCACCGAGCTTGGAGCAACGAAGCACATCACTGCCGGTGTAGGTACAGTACAGCTATATGGTGCTATCTCCAGACGCGACGTCAGTATATTGAACCCTGCTCATTATCGTTGTCTGCCGCCCTCGCCAGCACCAGTACACTGCGCGCTGGTACGTACTTCTTTCATTAGTCGTATTCATTCCACCTTCTAGGAAAACCCAACGTATTTATGATAGGAGTCTACTTTAGCTCGTCAAAGTAGATTAAAAACCAAAATTCATTCAGGTTGAAAAACTTTAACTGCCGTTATAGCCATCTGAGAGTATTAAAAGTTATTATTAAACCAACTAAACTGTACAGCCTTGTTTCCTGTACGGGATTTTTAACATATGTGGAACGTGTTATATTTAGCATAGCCTTCAAAATAGAGGGTATGTTTTATTTTTTCAAATCAGGATTTTGTCGAAGAGGAATTTGGAAGCGTGTTAATCATGTCTTGAAAACTTCTTTCAGAGCTAAAAAAACAAATAAGGGAATGAATAAATTGGTTTAGGACCGCCCTCTTGGGCCACCAGTACAATCGGGCTTTGTGTGCTGGTTACTGAAGTGCCTGAAGAATATTTTAATACTGTTTAGTCAGTAAGGGGTTTTAAAACCCAAGGGGTTAAAACATTTGTTTCATCTCGTAAGAGTATTCACTGATACTAATCGACCAAATTATTAATTTAATGTGTCGTTTAATTAATAAATCCCCTAAGCTATCGGGTAACTCACCTTATAAATTAATTGGGAATGATTAACATTTTCCCACAAGCAATTTAAAACTTGAAAACTAGAGGTAATATACGTTAATTGTACAATCGTTAAATGCGTTTTCAAAGATAGTAAATGAATTATCATAGAAAGTGGCTACACCAAACACGTGTAATCAAAGATGAGCTGGGAAGGGGGGGGATACTGGCTTTAAATAGGTTCTACTACCGCGTGAAAGTTGGGAACTGAGTTATGAATAGAAAAATAAGTTCGGACCAGTCGGGTAAGGCAATTAGGGCATAGGGACGGCTGGGATTATGTAGGGGTTTAGTTAGAAATACATTAATGACTTAAGGCAGTGTATTTAACTTATTGGCAGGAAATCTGTGTCTTGTTCATAATTAGTTAAAATCATTCGAAAATATGTATAGTGTTAATTCGAACATTGTGATTAAACGAGAATGTTACTATTGATTAAAAACTTACTTCATACAATATATTTAAGGAATAGCATTTTATACACGACAGTATTGCATTATTGACAATTTTGTACTGTGAATTCATGTAGTTGACTAGTATAGCAGACCTACTAGTTAACATAAAAAAGGAGTAGTTCTTTACGGTAAAAAGTTATAGCAAATTTGTAAACATGACACCAATTTCACATAATAATTGGTAGTTACAGGTTAAAAACTCTCCTTTTACTGTTATAGCAAACTCTAAAATCAACTATCAAAGATGTATAGGTATGTTTGAATGTTGCTTATTGCTGCATCATTTAAAAAAAAAAAAAAAATTATTACTTGGTTATTTAAGAATATATTACTTTAAACTTACAGTTAATGACAGTTTGGATATTAGAACAGCATTTCTTAAGATACCTACAGGCGTATTGATGTAAAAAGGTTTAAATAAATTAAATATTCAGTGTTTTTACTAATTTTAAAGACATGCGTGTGCTCATGCTGTGATAATAAAGTACACTTACCCTGGATGGCACGCGAGCTGAGTCTGCTATGAGTTTGGTGGTGGAGCCCATGGGGGTGTGAGGGGGGGCTCCAACCCCCCGGCTGGCTGCAATAGACGCCCCCGTGACGCCGCTCACACTACTGTTATCACTAACACCACAGTCCCCCTCTATATCGCGCTCCGACACACTCAGGGACGGCGCCACACCGGTACTGAGGGAGCGTGACGGTGAGTGGGCCCACTCCGGGGAGGGGGTGGGGGGCAGTCGATAGTCGCACAGGAACCGGAAAGCGCCTGTGATCTCGTCAGACGCCACGGAGTCTGAGATCGCCTCCCCCTCCTTCCTCCCCTCACCGACATCATCTTTGTCTTCAGGAGTGACCTCTCCCTCGAATCGCGACCTCGGGTACAACCCCTCACTCGGCTCTGAAGCCTGCAACAGAAACGCTTCCTTAAATTTGAATAAAAATAAATAAAATACATTTCCAGTAACAGTCTTGATGAAAAACCCGATGACAACAGAAACACTACCTTCTAATCGTTTACATACTTTTCAAGTAGCCAATTAGTGTTAAATTAATTTGAACGAAAACACCGTAAAGAAATAGACAAAGATCGATAACTATCGCAACTTTAAATCTTACTTTAAAAATTCAAAATTAATCCTTAAAAATGTTGTTAATGACTTCATGAAGGAGAGAAAGCTTTATTTATTCTTGCAATATCCGCATGACTATTATCGGTACACAATTATTTTGTAGCAACAATTAAGCAGAATTAAGCCCGCATAACTCACTACAATTATAAAGGGGCACTCTCCGCATGGAGCGTGAATCAGACTTTTTGATTCCATGTCCATGAATTGTTATTTTGTGCTATTTGAGTTATTCTTGCGCGTTTACTTCAAGCTAATGATAAGTTTGCAATACCAGTATTATTGAAGCGTGTACTAAGTTTGCTATGCTCGTATGCTGTACGCCAGTGTAATGTACGTGTCTGTAATATATATGAACTGCCAGCCTGTTTTAAGTGTCCAATTCCAGTATGCTCCAAATCTTGTGCTACGTTTGCGCTTGCAGGTTATCTGTAGCTATGTTAGTGGTCACTATGGACTGTGAAATGTGTGATTAATTTAATAAAATATATCTTGTGTCTTTATCATCTGTATTTGTAAGTAAATGTGGTAAAAGTTAACACACCAAATTATTTCATTTGGTAAGTTAGTGTTTACTTAATTTGTTAAATTTAAGTAATCCCACATAACATTACAGTTATAGAAAATATTTTGAATGTAAGATATTTTGGAGAATGTTAAAATATTACGTACTTCCCTCAATTCCTATGTAAAAAGAGTTCAAGCTACAAGCTCGAAGAGTTCTTCAAATCCAAACATGCAATACAATTCAACAAAGCTACTTACAAAAATTCTCTACTATGATACTATATTCAAACAAATATAATCTTAAATTATTTATATAAAGTATTAATGATAAAATAAACCTTAGCGATAATCAATAAACAAAATTATTTCAACAAAGACAATAGTGTCAAACTGCCGGAAAGCTGGCTGTTTACGGTCTTTGGTTGGTTAAGCTTCAGCCAATTACAATACAGCTCCGCCCCTTTAGCATGCGTATTATCGGTAGTTTCAGTTTAACACCCGTTGACTAAAGATGGCTTTCTATATCGTGACCGAAATATTTTAAGAATTTCATTATGTAAGCAATGTTTCGACACTTTGTAAACAAGAAGAAGACGAAGAACACTTTGTTCTGACATTACACCCGTATATCTGAAGCCACATTCGTCGAAACACATATGTTATCTGTTTCTGAATAAAAATCAGTATTTATTGCATCTGTTACAATTTCTGCTTGTTAGTTTTAAAGTAAACTCAAAAACTCGCACGAGCGCACTCGTCTCGGTGACGTGTTGTAGTACTTGCTGTTGCGTAGGGGACGGTTGGTTGTACTGTTGGCAAGCTGAAGGGGAGTTTAATGAGTTTTCTTTATTATCTCTAAATAACAAGTTACATTCAACATGGATATGTATGTAAGTGCGCGGACGTGTATAATGAGCGTGTACGAATGCGAGGCTGCATGTCAAAAACAGTGTGATGTGCTAAGATACCGAGGCTTTAATAATACCTTACAGCTACTCTTTATGATTTATTTATTATATCCTCAGGTTTATACGATGTGCGAGTGTAATGTGAAGGAGAGCAGTTGTTAGAGTTCCAGTTACCGATATACGAGTGCATGTTCAATCCAATTGTATTATTTTTATTTATTCTTAAATGCAATACGGATTTAAAAGAAGATAAAGAAGGGATGTTGGAGTCACATTTTTATAAAATAACAAGTGTGCATAAGTGCTTGAACACCTACTGTTGGAATTGAACACGTAACTAAAGGTTCATGAATAAGAAACTCATATTATTGTAGTACTGTATAGTGACAGTTAGATAATCGTAAACAGGAATGTCTCAGCCAGAGTGAGTAGGAAGCCTTGTTTTACCTATTTGTCATGTCACAAGTTCCAGGAAGCAATCAATACATTCATTGCAATAATACAAGTAAGTGTGAGACCAGCATATGTAGGCCTACTGCAAACCTTATTAATAGTCAAGATACAGTTTATCATGTGGTCAGGCGGTTTGATGTCGCACACAAACTTGCTTCTTGTAGCCCTACGTCTTATAAATAGCTTAGATACAATGTATTATAAATTGCCGTATATAATGAAATAAAATAAATAGGTACAGTTAGTAAAGAACAATCCCTGGTTTCTGTGCCACGATGCAAACTTGTTCCTTCTACATATTATAAACATCCTGGATACAATCCTAATTCTAATATTATAAATGCGAAAGTGTCTTTGTTTGTTTGTTTTGCTTTCACATATAAACTATTCAACCAATTGTAATGAAACTTGACACGGAAATGCCTATTGCTCCTAGGATGAACATAGGCCTATTCTTATTTCGTGAATCCTTCCACTGGTATTATTAAAGCAGCAAAAATTCCCACCTTGGTTTAGAAAGTTTAAGTAATCTGAATTTAAAGAGCCAGTTAAATGTATTGACTATAAACATAGTATTATATTCTTTTAACCAATATTTTAAATTTGTTTACATTAATAGAGTGAAACCATTACAACATTAAAAACACTTCTTATTTCAACTTCGTGGCAACAAGACAAACCTATTTATTTATCCTAGGTCACAAAGCAAAACACAAGACACTAAATGCAATTTTTATGACAGAAAATCGTCGAGGGGACATCGCAACCATTTCTCACTGATAAGGTATACGATACTGATTATATATACTTATATAATTCATAGACTGGACCGAGGATATAGTATAATGTAGACAACGTGGATTGCGAAGCGAAAACTGTATCATGTATTATCTTTACATATGGATGAATGGCAACTGTCATGAAAACTGTATCATGTATTATCTTTACATATGGATGAATGGCAACTGTCATGAAAACTGTATCATGTATTATCTTTACATATGGATGAATGGCAAACTGTCATGAAAACTGTATCATGTATTATTCTTTACATATGGATGAATGGCAACTGTCATGAAAACTGTATCATGTATTATCTTTACATATGGATGAATGGCAACTGTCATGAAAACTGTATCATGTATTATCTTTACATATGGATGAATGGCAACTGTCATGAAAAACTGTATCATGTATTATCTTTACATATGGATGAATGGCAACTGTCATGAAAAACTGTATCATGTATTATCTTTACATATGGATGAATGGCAACGGTTGTCATGAAAACTGTATCATGTATTATCTTTACATATGGATGAATGGCAACTGTCATGAAAACTGTATCATGTATTATCTTTTACATATGGATGAATGGCAACGGTTATGAAAACTGTATCATGTATTATCTTTACATATGGATGAATAGCAACTGTCATGAAAACTGTATCATGTATTATCTTTACATATGGATGAATGGCAACTGTCATGAAAACTGTATCATGTATTATCTTTTACATATGGATGAATGGCAACTGTCATGAAAACCGGTATATGTATTGTCTTTACATATGGATGAATGGCAACCTGTCATGAAAACTGTATCATGTATTATCTTTACATATGGATGAATGGCAACTGTTCATGAAAACTGTATCATGTATTAATCTTTACTTGGATGAATTGTCAACGATGAATTATGGCAACTATGAAAACGGTATCATGTATTGTCTTTACATATGGATGAATGGCAACTGTCATGAAAAACTGTATTGAAATGGGTTATTATTACTGATGTTGTATGTTTTTAATTTTCAGTAACAATATCTATATCGATACAATTTTAGATAACTATACTGTTTTGAATCCAACCTCATTTAAAAATGATATAATATACGTCTATTTATATTGTTTCTCGGGGCCAAATTAGCAAACTCAATTTTGCGTTGGAAAAATATAATTAATTTGAACTAGAAGTGCAAAAACCGTAAATAAGAAATTAACTCATACTGCTTAACTTCTGGCCCTCGTAATCATGAACGCTGTAAAATAGATACCTGATGGCCGATATAAAACTAATTCCACTTTTAAAATGTCATATGACCATATCATATTACACCATAAAGTGCTCTCCACTAAGGAAAACTACGAATTTAGACTACCTAACTTTTACTGAACATTTTTAAGTCTGTTATAAAAACCCATTTTAGATGTCTTTGGACAGAAGTGGGCTTCTCTGTTCTGTGATACGTATTCTTGATCGGGAAACAAATCAACAATGGAATAGAAAATAATAAGAATGAAATAAATTACCAATACGCTCATTGGTTATCGGAGATATAATTCACTCTATCCAGCATTGCTCATACTCGTGCAAAGCTTACAAAATTCCGTGCGAAGCCGCGGGGAACTGCTAGTACATTATAAATTATATATTAATAAGTAAAATACATAGTAAGAGTTACTGTAGTAAATAAGAATCCTTGTCCGCTGTGTCACGACACAAACTAGTTTCATGTTTCACAAGTTACGATAAACTCCTCGGAAGTTGCCTACGTGACTTACACTACTGTAGGCCTACGTACTGCACGTCTTATAAGTGGTCTGTGTGAACTTTATTAACAGTGACAAAGATGTTGAGTAGAATAAGTAAGATAAATAGTAAGAGTTACTGTAGTAAGTAAGAATCCTTGTCCGCTGTGTCACGACACAAACTAGTTTCATGTTTCACAAGTTACGATAACTCCTCGGAAGTTGCCTACGTGACTTACACTACTGTAGGCCTACGTACTGCACGTCTTATAAGTGGTCTGTGTGAACTTTATTAACAGTGACAAAGATGTTGAGTAGAATAAGTAAGATAAATAGTAAGAGTTACTGTAGTAAGTAAGAATCCTTGTCCGCTGTGTCACGACACAAACTAGTTTCCGTTTCACAAGTTACGATAACTCCTCGGAAGTTGCCTACGTGACTTACACTACTGTAGGCCTACGTACCTGCACGTCTTATAAGTGGTCTGTGTGAACTTTATTAACAGTGTGACAAAGATGTTGAGTAGAATAAGTAAGATAAATAGTAAGAGTTACTGTAGTAAGTAACAATCCTTGTCCGCTGTGTCACGACACAAACTATGTTTCACAATTTACGATAACTCCTCGGAAAGTTGCCTACGTGACTTACACTGTAAGCCTACGTGATTACACTACTGTAGGCCCTACGTACTGCACGAACTACCGTGACCTTACTACGTACGATAACTCCTCGGAAGTTGCCTACGTGACTTACACTACTGTAGCCTACGTGACATACACTACTGTAGGCCTACGTACTGCACGTCTTATAAGTGGTCTGTGTGAACTTTATTAACAGTGACAAAGATGTTGAGTAGAATAAGTAAGATAAATAGGTATGGGCTAGTTTAAATCCTTGTTTTCTGTGCCACAACACAAACTAGTTTCTTATTTTGCAAATTTCTTCGTGTTTACCTTAAATTACTATAGCGTATTTACGGAACACCTTATACATTGTCTTTTTACATTTTTTATTATTAATGATTTATGTACCTAACTATTTTATCGTCATATTTTTTAATTTTCTGTAAGTCCAAGTAGGTGTGTGACTGTATATTTACAAAAAACGCTTTATCTTTCCTCAAAGCAGTATGTAATTATCTAACCAAAGTACTTGGAAACTCCATGCATGATTGTGTAAGTTTACTTACAGTCCTTCACTTTCTTTGTTCTCCAGTGGTGTACAGAAATTATTACTAAAAACTATTAACTTAGTAAGTTATTCACTTAGATGTATCTCACTCCAATTAGATGAAAGCGCAACAATTTCAATGTACTAAGCCTAAATATTTTGGCATTATGTTAGGCTTAAATTTTACATATTAAGAAATAAAACTTGAGAATTTCTCTATATGTTTTGGGACTTTTTATTGATAACTGGACTCATTTATGTTCATATTATTTATTATTATATTTTTCTACTACTGAACACCGTTAGTTTTACTTAAACACTTATTTTTTACGAGTAACTTTCAACAATGAATTATTAATTAATTATTACCTCTAAAACCATATTGTATTAGTTCAAAGAATTGATCTACTGTCCACACTATCTTCCCCGAAAACTAAGTGATTGAAAATGCTAAAATTTAAAATTATTAAGGTTGTACAGTTCGTCTATTACTCTCACGATAAATGTTTTCCTAACCAACTGCACACACCCATTGATTACCGTGATACAATTTACGTATCACTCATTGATACTGCGGGAGGGGAGAATCCCAGCAATACCAGCATTATATAACAACATAATATAACATAATAGTATTCCATATTGACTGATGTCAATATTTTCCTGCTATAAAAGTTCACAATAAAAATTAATCATTTGTTACAAGTCTATTTTGAAACTTATAATGTAGTCTATTATGGTTCACTAAATAAAAATCAACATAACTTTTAAGCTTATATTAAATTAAACAAAACCAATGCGCTACAAAATTCTTCTCCAATAAAAATACATACAAAAGAGATGACTCTATTTTTTACAAATTTCAAAAACATCCAGCATGTATGGAAAATTAAATACAAACGACTATTTTTAGAATATGTAAGAAGGGGTTTCATAAATCTAATTTCCCCATAAAAAAGGTTAACACTACGTTATTTAGTATACTTGTTTTAAACCGGAATGTATACAGTTTTCGTTAAATAAATTCTTATTGATATCGTCACAAATTATTAAAATACTGTTTAAAATTGTTACTTCATATTTTTACGGGAAGAATTCACTCAATTCTAATAATATTTGTTATAATTATGTTAAAGGCTGAATACTATTGCGTTGACTGTATTGCAATGTACATTTAGTCCTCGACATGACACGATTATATCGATATAAGCAATTGGAATATATCTCTTCAATCCGACATTTAACTAAGTCACTATTATTAATAAATGGAAACAACAAAATTTAAGGTCCAAATCTTTCGTGCTACCGCAATAAAAAATTACGTATACAGATGACATACAATAACAAACGAAACAATATGACATACACACATTTATTCATGAACGGAACTGAACACAAAATTACAATCAGCTCAGATATTGTATTATAGTGCTGTTAAAATAATTATAACAATAAACTTTAATCGATTTAAAATGTATTATTCATGAAACTCGACGAGCGTTCGATTTCACCTCTTTACATTATATGGTGTAGTCTATGGAACTAGGCCAAGTTCCCACCCACTTGTCACACGGGTCATCATGGTTTATTGTGACGTCATTTATCAACCAGTTTTCTCATGCCTAGAGCCATTTCAAATTTTATAATCACCATTAAAGTCGTAACGATATTACATTTCTATTGCTATTTTGCCAATATATTATTGGATTCTAACAATATTGATTTTTAACTTAAAATGTGATATGACGTGAATTGAAAATGTTATCTCATTAATATCGCATTCTGATGGGAGACATTGTACACCAAAAGGAACCCACTGCTATGTTCGATCGTTAATATCGATGAACATTTATACCGATTGGGAACGTCTAAAAAACTGATTTTTACATATTTAATATTATAGTTAAATATATAGTATGATTATAAATTATGCACATTATAAATTACGATTAAAATACATCAAGTATTTAATTATTACTCTGCAAAATATATATCCCACTACTTGGAAATTCCTTGAAATAAATGTTGGAAACGAGTATGAAAATTTATTTGTTTCATCAAGGACTTATTTGTTAATGGAGAACACCGGAAACTTGGCAAGAATACGTAATGGTTTGTCATTCAGCTGGATTAATGTTTGTATTTGCAGTATGATAATAAAATTAGTTTCTTTCCCTTCAACTATTGTTTCATTCTCACTTTCTTTTAATCGTCGCTTTCAAGGGTTGTAAATACGGAATATCATGATTAATTAATTACATGGAAGCAGACGTCTGATTTAGAAAATGGTTTTTTCGAAGCCTACCAAATATTGAATCCTTCTTACAGACATGTGGTGGCTCGTCTGTTCGTCTGTACTATATTTATTAATAGAAAAGTTCTAGATACTAACAACTAGGTACACAGGTTCCTGTTGGTCGAAGGAGGATCTCTATAGATTTTGATTAAAAGATCAAAGAGCAGTCAGTCTATGCGCGTATTACGATTTCTTCCGTTACGTTATGTCGGATCCTTTGAAATCCGTAGTATCGGTTTAATATTTTCAACACACAAGAGATGTGAATATGCGTGGAATCGACCCGCGATATTTCAGCCATAGTCTTGACCTCGGTTTATCTAAAGTTGTCCATATTTTAAACCGTAACTTACAATTAAAGGGTGCTCACAAGTTTGTTTCCCCAATAAATCATTAAATAAAAAACACTTTAGCACGAAAATTCAGAAGAGTTTGTGTTTAATAAAGCGGCACTTCCACGAAGCAAGAGACTGACTAATTTTCATTCAACTTGCGATCAACTTTACTCCGGCCAATTTAAAGTTTACGCCACTTTAATCACAGGCATAATTAATGATCCTGTTCTAAATTACATTTGTTAATTTAACTGCCCTAGAAGGGTTCAGTCGTAAATCAGATTTATTAACAACAAATTTATTATTGTTTGTATCACATGTATTTCTACTTTGTTGTTCCACAAAAAAGACGCATTAAGACAAATATATTTTACAGCGTACTAGTTCCTTGCTAAGAATAGCCGTAGTCAAGATTTTGTAAAAACCTGTTCGCGCTATTTAACGGATGCATTTTTATGTAGTCAACGGTTCATTGTTCTCCAATGGCTTTATGAATGGTCAGTAACATATAAGGCAGAGCGGTCATCTTCAATATTAAGACTACGATCGCCTTTCCTCCATTTTAAATTACAGTTTGATGTATCGTGGTTATGACAAAGAAAAAATAGCACACATGAGAAGGATACTTCCACACTGGATTTTCAGTTACAATACCGTATTGTATATGTGTAATTGCAGATCGTATATCATTTTGCATGTCCGAAACGATTAACAAAAAAGTTCACGGCTGTTGTAAATTATGTCTAGTACTATCGTGTCGTATCCGTATTTAATAGTATCCTATAGTTTCGTATCTCTTTTTAGTATCCTATCATGTAGTATGCGTGTCTAGTCTACTTTTGTTCAAAACGCTAAATATTTGAGTTTTACCGCCACGCGGCGACTACGAAAGTGAGGTTAGTTGATATTTCGAGTGGCTTCTAACTGTGCCACATACTTTCAGTAACGAGTAAAAATGTACTTTTACAGAATTAGAATCTGCTAAACGGGTCCGAGTACTTTGTACCAGAAACGGCGTTAAACGTGTATCTGCATCGTAAAAATACCTAAAACCGTAACCTGTATCGGGTACATAATTTAGCGGTAACAGGTACTTTTAGGCAAACGAGTACTCGTAAAAATTACATGTTGCAGTAGTCCGAACGTGAACGGTTGTCACAGTAGAGAGTGAGTTGCCGATATCTGAGCAGTTCTGTATTGTGTTAGTCTGTTGTCATTCGTTGTCACTACGAGGTAACACCGCCCTGGGCAGTCTGGCGATTTGCGAGTTAAAACCGAAACTTTGGTGGTTACGATAAATTAACAAAACCTGCTCGATTTAATCTGTGTTAATAATTAAATTTTTGTAATACTGGTTAACAAAATTACACTTTGACGATAATGACTAAGAGCTCGATAACTGACCGATGCCGATTGTTGTGGACCATCCGGTCCTGGTCAAGAATAAAAGTTAAGTCGGCAACTTAATAACTTTATTTTCATACTGTTCTAAAATTACATATTCATTACAATAGACTTTTATATATATCATATATAAACTTTCGTTTTAATCGCATCACAAGTTTAGGAGTAATGAATTTTTAAAGTTGCAGTTTGGTTTAAAAGCGCCAAAAACCGGTATTTTTCGTTGTTGTTGATATAAAACTTGGAAGTTATTGTTGTAGTTTTATATGTGGAAACGCAGAAATAATCTAATTTAATATAACTTCCGTTATTATACATCTATTAGTTAGTTTGTAGTCAACTTTTAAATTTAGATATATCTATACAATTATTTTATCAAAACATCAATATTTAGCTTTGGTCTTGATTTATGGTTTAAACCTAACTATTTTGTTCAAGATTATGTTATGTTATGATTAAATTTGGTTTTAGTTGAATACATTAATTTCATGTAAACTTTATTTGTTGAAGAATATTTTAATTTATTATCCCAGTACAAGCTTCCCGGTGATTGGTGGTAGAATGTTTTTACTGTCAATTTTATACACTCTGACCTGATCTTTGTCTTACTTTTATTACTTCAGAAGTGCTATAAAATAACGAGTCTAGGATCCAATATTTCCAAACTTTCCCGGGGAACTGTCCCAGACCCCGTACTGTTCTAGACACCCCCAGAGGAGATTTCTGGGTGAGCTACTGTAAGGATGGGACTTTTTACTCAATGTATGGGAAATATGGCTAAAAGTATTAAAATGCTCTTTATTTATAAATAAATTAATTTCCTTCCGTAATGTTTTATTTAAAAACATCTAATTTTATTAAATTATAATCAATTAAAAACTGTTATAGCCCGTTAAAAACACGTTGTTCACTGAATCTATAAATCTTGAGATACAATAAAAATTCACATTATTTATCTTCAAGATGGGTCATTTTAATTTATTTTATTCATATAACGACGTGTCCCACACAGATTTGAGTGGGAAAATCTCTATAACTGAAATCTGCCTGTAGAGTTTGGGACTGCCACGACTAAAACAGTTAACACACGACATCGAGGTGTGCTATATAGGCTATGTACTAGTAGGATAATGTGGGTTAATAAATCATATTCTATATTATCATAGTAAAAAGTTAGTGGCAAATTTCTTGTAATTTATGTTGAAGTGTAACAGAGGAATTGCGAGTTGAACCACGTGGATAATAATCCTCGTAAATCCTTTAAACATATGATACATTTATTCTAAATTTTCCGACGAGAAACAGCCCATTCACCGATCAAGATCTGGCCATGTAGAAAGGAAGAACATCAACGACTAGACAATAATGAATATAAGCCACGAAAGCTTCAATAACCGCTTCTTTTCTGTTACATTGACGAATTTTTAGAAGTGCGTGTTTCTGTATTTTCTTAAACACGCATACGTTATACCAAGCATGTCCAAAAATGTCCCTTAACCACTTTTCCTTTTTAATCCCCATTACAATGTGACGATTGAAAAAGTATTGTGTTAGGATTACACAAATAAAAAAGTATTATAATAAAACAAATGTGCATTATTTCTATCCTTGGGATATTATTTGTATTAAGATATTAGATTCTGAGATATGTATGACTACATAACGTCCTTTTTACAAACTAATTTTAAATTTTGCAGTTTTTAACTATACATTATGGAAGCAAACTTTGTATCACGGTAAAAACATCGCTGTTATAAGCATACAACTGAGTTATATTCGAAAACTGATCAGTCATGATACTGGAAAATTAATAGGAAGAATGAAGATGTAACTAACATTAGTTTGGTTAAACAGTAAATCTATTAGGTTGTACTCAGAGCTACAACACAACGATGTAACTAGCATCGTCTCGACACAAGATCGTATCACGTGCAGCGATGCACCGCTACTGCAGCCGCCAGCCGCGAGTCTCTCGCTCGCAGTTCCCGTATGTCCCGTATTGATTTTTCCATTTACAATGCACTGGAGGGGAAACCCTCGTCAGTCAGGAGCTTGAGTCTTTCAGCATTTCATCCACCTCCGTCTCCCTGCTCGACTTTGACATACAAATTCAGTTTCCACAACACTGCTCTGACAGTCGTCTCCTGTCACTAGTAACGATGACGAGTCTGCGTTGTGCTTCAAACAGTTGAGGCTGCCTTAATATTACAATTAAAAACAAGTTTCAAAAGTAAAAAATCCAAATAAATCTTACGTTTCTTTTATTACTATCTTAAATCAAATTTTGTTGTTACTCCTCAATGTCTTTATACCAATAAGAAGATGCTGGATTGCTCTTATTTTCTAACCATGCATGTTTTAACGAAAAAGTTTGAAAAAAAGTATATTTTGTGTAACTAGCTTTGTAAGCTGAGATGCTTATGATACGTATGATTTGAGTAAAAGAATATGCGAAGGATGAATTTGATCGAACTAAGATATAAATATTAGCTTAAAAAGTGACATAAGAAGGAGCAAATGAAATTTGATAAATTATATTATATGTTTGCAGTAATAGAGTGTGAGGTTTTACATGTTAATACCTCAATAAGGTCAGGTGACCATCAAATTCTTTAATGTTTGGGCGAAGATTTTGGAAGGAATACAGTGCTTTTCTGACAATTTTAGTGTATTTTAAACACACACACACACACATACACACACACACACACACACACACATTTTTATTTATTTGGGTTGATGTTTATTTTCAGTTTCTGTGTTGATGTTTTTTTGTATTCTTATAGCCCTGTTTATCATGTTTAATTTCCTCAAGACGGTTTAAGCCGAAATATAGAAATTTGTTATTAATATCTTCTTATTTCTTATCGAATATATATAATTTAAATAAAGATTGATCGACAAAAAGTACTTTTCCATCCACCGGGACTCGAACCCGGATCTTTCATTTACCGGGCGAGCATTCTGCCACTACGCCACAGAACCCTTGCGTTTTACAAATCAAATAGGGTCTTTATTGTATTTGATCGTTTCTGTCACATATGTGTAACTAAACTAACATACAGTTCGGAAGATCAAATACTTGTCAAACACATACAATTACTGTTAAAAGTCCATAAAACTGATATTTTAGTGTTATGAACTGATGTTGGAGTTAGGAATGAATATTGATAATACTATGACCTCGCTTACTAAAAAAAAACAAATATTTTCTCTGGTTTCAAAGTTATGCTGCAATTTTAAAGCCAAATTTCACAAAAACCAATGTAAGAATAAATACGAGGTGTTTCAGATTGAAACATTTAGATTCTCAGAACAATCACTTAGCACTTCATTTGTTGCGGTCGGATGATAAGTAACTGAGAAAATGTTGTTTTACCGTTGGAACGAAATGCAAACTCTATGTAAATTAAAAAAATATTTTCAATTATTTACTATCCTGTCACATAAATGAGGTGTTGTATGTGTCTAGAAAGATTTTTCGTACATTGGTTTTCGCGAATTTGGCATCAATATTTTACAAATAGCGCTACATTGAAACTAAAAAAAATATTTTCTTCTTAACTGTGCACAAAGGAGATATTAAGATAGATATTCAACGAATTTCAAGACATTACATCTTTAACTGTTCTAGAGTTACGTATATTCCAGGAAAGAAGAAAACAGACCGAGTAGTAAATGATGTTAATATGTAGATGTCACATGCCAGTTAACCCTTACACGGCCAGCGCCGTATTATAGGTAATTTATACACATATTACATGCGAGTATCAGATACGGCTATTATTCCACTAGTTATAAATTCCATTTTTTATAATAACATTTTAGCATCAAACCAATTGAATTACAGATATGATCTCATAAGTTATGTGTAAGAAACAAGATAATATACATGATATAAACGTATTTACCTAAAAAACGTATAAGAAAATAATAATTTTTAGCTGAGGTTATTTATAGACATTGACTTAATTATTGTGTTCCAAGGTTCGCAACGTTAAATAAATATAGGGTCGCAGATATAAATATCTCTGGCAGAGCGATAACGAGCTCCTCCTTCAGCCTGGCAAGATACCAACCCAAATGCCAGCCTGTAATGCTGCCGCAGTCGTTTCGAAGGAAGGCTTAATTACTGTGTTCAAGGATAGAATGTTCGCAGATAAACGTACTGTATCTCTCACGGAGCGATAATGAGCTCCTCCTTCAGCGTGGCAAAATACCAACCAAAATGCCAGCCTTAATGCTGCCGCAGTAGTTTCGAAGGAAGGTTTAATTACTGTGTTCAAGGATAGAATGTTCGCAGATAAAAGTATCTATGACGGAGCGATAATGAGCTCCTCCTTCAGCGTGGCAAAATACCAACCAAAATGCCAGCCTGTATTGCTGCCGCAGTAGTTTCGAAGGAAGGCTTAATTACTGTGTTCAAGGATAGAATGTTCGCAGATAAAAGTATCTCTCACGGAGCGATAATGAGCTCCTCCTTCAGCGTGGCAAAATACCAACCAAAATGCCAGCCTTAATGCTGCCGCAGTAGTTTCGAAGGAATTCTTAATTACTGTGTTCAAGGATAGAATGTTCGCAGATAAAAGTATCTCTCACGGAGCGATAATGAGCTCCTCCTTCAGCTTGGCAAGATACCAACCAAAATGCCAGCCTGTATTGCTGCCGCAGTAGTTTCCATGAAAGGCTTAATTACTGTGTCGAAGGATAGAATATTCGCAGATAAAAGTATCTCTCACGGAGCGATAATGAGCTCCTCCTTCAGCGTGGAAAAATATCAACCAAAATGCCAGCCTGTATTGCTGCCGCAGTAATTTCGAAGGAAGGTTTAATTACTGTGTTCAAGGATAGAATGTTCGCAGATAAACGTATCTCTCACGGAGCGATAATGAGCTCCTCCTTCAGCGTGGCAAAATATCAACCAAAATGCCAGCCTGTATTGCTGCCGCAGTAATTTCGAAGGAAGGTTTAATTACTGTGTTCAAGGATAGAATGTTCGCAGATAAACGTATCTCTGCCGGGGCGATAACGTGCTCCCCAGCGTCGCCTGGCAGGATAACCTTCCGCCTGGCAGGATGCCAACCAAAATGCCAGCCTGTGATGCAACCGCAGTAGTTTCGAAGGAAGGTTTAATTACTGTGTTCAAGGATAGAATGTTCGCAGATAAACGTATCTCTCACGGAGCGATAACGTGCTCCTCCTCCTTCCAGCCTGGCAAGATACCAACCAAAATGCCAGCCCTAATGCTGCCGCAGTGGTTTCGAAGGAAGGCTTAATTACTGTGTTCAAGGATAGAATGTTCGCAGATAAACGTATCTCTCACGGAGCGATAATGAGCTCCCCCTTCAGCCTGGCAAGATACCAACCAAAATGCCAGCCTGTAATGCTGGTGTAGTAGTTTTAAGGGAAGGCTGAATTGCTAGAAATAATACAATCAGAGTATTTTATCGCAAATTATTTTATAGAATAACTGGTTTAAGTCAGTAATCTGTTAATGTTGTTAGTAATAGACCTACCTTCAATTTAATTGCTCAAATAGGACGTTTTAATTTGTTAATGAGAATGTTTGTTTCGTAAGAAAAAATCCTCATAGTGGGTTCATTCTACAGTCAATGCAGTATGGTAAAACATAAAATAAACATACATTTGTATGTTTTTTGAAGTAATGAGTTATTTTTACTTTGTTTTTTAAATTTGTCTGTACTAATTTCACCACTCTCCTGGCAGTTGATTTCATGTGGAACCTTTTACCGGCTGTAGTTAACCCCCATTATTATTAAATTTCAAACTTTGGGCGATATGATTTTATTTTAAGCTTCAAAACGCATTTTATTTTTGTTAGTGCTCATTTTATAGAATTTTAACCGATTAATCATATAAGGTTTGAAATTATTTCTTAATAGTAAATCTAACTATCGACAAAATCTGAAATGCATTTGGATGCGTATTAATCATAAATTATTATTAATAAAATAAAACATAATTCTGCGACTAATATATATACTATTGTACTATAGTACATACGGCTCTTAACTGCCACAATTGTTACTAAAAGTGTAAATTTTTAGTTCTTTTTATTGTGTTACTATGTTTGTTCTAAATAGGCCTTTTTTTGTTTCGTTTACAGAATATAAAATACAGAATTTCAGGACAGCGCTTGATAAAGTATATTCGTTTTGATCCATGCTAAAACCATACACGATCAGTTGCCATTGGAAATCTTTTATAACTAGGCGATATCTACAGTCTTTTAAATTTAAAGAACCAAGGGCATTTTATGTGTAAGAAAAATCATACACATAGGTGTAATGTTTTCAGTATACTTTCACAGCACAATCCCATTGCTTAGGTCTGTTATTAATACTGATAGACATCTGTATTTTGGAGCCCTGTTAACTGCTTATTTGGAATTTTAAAACATAAGTTTATTCCTAAATTATTAATGTCGGCACAAATATGTCATGATCGGGTCGTGTAGGGGGTGTAATGAGCATCAGGAGTGTGAGGATTATGAGTCAGTTACAGCCAGTATACAGTAATACAGTCATACCATTATATGTGGTTTAGAGCACATGTTAAAATTATTATCTTCTTAACTTTGCCGATCGCTAAGCAGCTATTTATTTATGGAAGGGGCCTCTTAGAATAATAAATGTTTTTGACAAGGATATATTTCGGTTAAAAATAAAATTAGTTTGCACATTTCATTACTTTTAATGTTTAATGTTAAAATTTCAAATTAAAACCCATATATATATATATTGAATTTGTTAGCGATAATTATTGTACTTAACACATAAATAAATTCCGTAAGAAAACACGTATGTGATACGATAAATGTGATGTGATACACCATTCAATTTTATTTGATCATACATATAATACACTGTCTTTTAAAATAATAAGCATATGTTTCCATTTTTTATCTCTGATAACAATCACTATACTGTTAATGAAATACTAAGGACATTTTAAAATAAATAAAACTCATTTTATCTTATTATATTCTAATTAATTATAAGTGTATAAAAACATTTCAATTAATAAAGATATCTTTATGACTTTCTTAAGAATGTTTTTAAGACGTGGACTTGGAATGTTTTTAATTTTGAATTTTAATTTACCTGGTCGTCACTACTTTAAACTATAATTATTTTAAATACTTTTCCAAAAAGAAAACCCTATTAACATAATATAATCATATGCGTTAAAAGTTGCAATTCTAATATATTAATTTTGTTGTGCTAATTATAATAACTGTACTTATAGAATGTTTAGGTTAGTAATCCAAACGTTTACAACAGTGTTCGGTCAGCTTATAAAGTCTTAGTAAGTACACCAAGTGAGGTAAGATTGGTTCTAATCATTTGCAGTGTAGGGTTAAAACACACATTTCCCCAATGCTTCGTTATAAACAGTGCATTGAATTTTTCCCTATCACTCAAATTCTTAAAATAAAAAACGGACAAAGCTTGTATTTCCCAATATTCAGAGCCCAAAGTGTATTGCCTTTTAAAGCGAACGAGCTAGTGTAGCAGTCAGTATCGTCCTTTGTATTATCACAATAATTGGTCACTTTTCATGTGGAAGATATGATAAAAATAATTTAAATGTTCGACGAAGTTCGTAATTACTACGATAAAGATTCTAATCTGCGGTAAAACACGCTAAACTAGGTACGCGCTTATACTTCCTGCATTACGATGATAGAGTGTATTGAAGGCAAGGAGCAAATTTGTATTGAGGTATATACAAGGTTTTATAAATATATTGGTTATCTATAGGGCTTACATATTATAGAAGATAGGGTTACGCCAGGCCAGGTGTCGCTAAATTTGTAGGCATAGGCTACGGGCGTCACATCAGTGACATCCTGGTGGAATACGGTTCATCTCATTGCCGAAAAGCTGTCTTGACCTAACTATCACCAGTAATAAAGTGAAGGTAATACACTGCAGGGTCATTGATCTTGCCTACAGTATAAACAAGTTCACATTCATAGCCTTATTTGTTCTCGATATATCCCCCTTAGCAAACACTAAGCCAAACCACATTAGGAGACATTCACCATTATCGAACTCGATATTAGCTATTTAAAACTGAAATTTCTCTCAAATTTCAAGACTAAAGCTCAATTATATATAAATATATTTTGAGTAATCCATAAATTAATATTCCCCAGCAGACCCTGAGGGATAAGTTAAACTATCGCTCAGAATCCCAAAGACAGATATGCGCCATCATTGAATTCGATGTTGTTGTCTGTAGCTATATAGCTCAGTCGTTCTCGAGACTATATCCTTAGTGAAACCTCAATGACGGATACGCAACATGCTCAGTGTCGATCTTGCCTATGTAGAAATCATTGAATTCGATCTTGTTGTCTGTAGCTATATAGCTCAGTCGTTCTCGAGACTATATCCTTAGTGAAACCCCATTGACGGATACGCAACATGCTCAGTGTCGATCTTGCCTATGTAGAAATCATTGAATTCGATGTTGTTGTCTGTAGCTATATAGCTCAGTCGTTCTCGAGACTATATCCTTAGTGAAACCCCATTGACGGATACGCAACATGCTCAGTGTCGATCTTGCCTATGTAGAAATCATTGAATTCGATGTTGTTGTCTGTAGCTATATAGCTCAGTCGTTCTCGAGACTATATCCTTAGTGAAACCCCATTGACGGATACGCAACATGCTCAGTGTCGATCTTGCCTATGTAGAAATCATTGAATTCGATCTTGTTGTCTGTAGCTATATAGCTCAGTCGTTCTCGAGACTATATCCTTAGTGAAAACCCCATTGACGGATACGCAACATGCTCAGTGTCGATCTTGCCTATGTAGAAATCATTGAATTCGATCTTGTTGTCTGTAGCTATATAGCTCAGTCGTTCTCGAGACTATATCCTTAGTGAAACCCCATTGACGGATACGCAACATGCTCAGTGTCGATCTTGCCTATGTAGAAATCATTGAATTCGATGTTGTTGTCTGTAGCTATATAGCTCAGTCGTTCTCGAGACTATATTCTTAGTGAAACCCCATTGACGGATACGCAACATGCTCAGTGTCGATCTTGCCTATGTAGAAATCATTGAAATCGATCTTGTTGTCTGTAGCTATATAGCTCAGTCGTTCTCGAGACTATATCCTTAGTGAAACCCCATTGACGGATACGCAACATGCTCAGTGTCGATCTTGCCTATGTAGAAATCATTGAATTCGATGTTGTTGTCTGTAGCTATATAGCTCAGTGTTCTCGAGACTATATCCTTAGTGAAACCCCATTGACGGATACGCAACATGCTCAGTGTCGATCTTGCCTATGTAGAAATCATTGAATTCGATGTTGTTGTCTGTAGCTGTATAACTCAGTCGTTCTCGAGACTATATCCTTAGTGAAACCCCATTGACGGATACGCACATGCTCAGTGTCGATCTTGCCTATGTAGAAATCATTGAATTCGATATTGTTGTCTGTAGCTATATAGCTCTGTCGTTCTCGAGACTATATCCTTAGTGAAACCCCATTGACGGATACGCAACATGCTCAGTGTCGATCTTGCCCATTGAATTCGATGTTGTTGTCTGTAGCTGTATAACTCAGTCGTTCTCGAGACTATATCCTTAGTGAAACCCCATTGACGGATACGCAACATGCTCAGTGTCGATCTTGCCTATGTAGAAATCATTGAATTCGATGTTGTTGTCTGTAGCTATATAGCTCAGTCGTTCTCGAGACTATATCCTTAGTGAAACCCCATTGACGGATACGCAACATGCTCAGTGTCGATCTTGCCTATGTAGAAATCATTGAATTCGATGTTGTTGTCTGTAGCTATATAGCTCAGTCGTTCTCGAGACTACATCCTTAGTGAAACCCCATTGACGGATACGCAACATGCTCAGTGTCGATCTTGCCTATGTAGAAATCATTGAATTCGATGTTGTTGTCTGTAGCTATATAGCTCAGTCGTTCTCGAGACTATATCCTTAGTGAAACCTCAATGACGGATACGCAACATGCTCAGTGTCGATCTTGCCTATGTAGAAATCATTGAATTCGATGTTGTTGTCTGTAGCTATATAGCTCAGTCGTTCTCGAGACTATATCCTTAGTGAAACCCCATTGACGGATACGCAACATGCTCAGTGTCGATCTTGCCTATGTAGAAATCATTGAATTCGATCTTGTTGTCTGTAGCTATATAGCTCAGTCGTTCTCGAGACTATATCCTTAGTGAAACCTCAATGACGGATACGCAACATGCTCAGTGTCGATCTTGCCTATGTAGAAATCATTGAATTCGATCTTGTTGTCTGTAGCTATATAGCTCAGTCGTTCTCGAGACTATATCCTTAGTGAAACCCCATTGACGGATACGCAACATGCTCAGTGTCGATCTTGCCTATGTAGAAATCATTGAATTCGATCTTGTTGTCTGTAGCTATATAGCTCAGTCGTTCTCGAGACTATATCCTTAGTGAAACCCCATTGACGGATACGCAACATGCTCAGTGTCGATCTTGCCTATGTAGAAATGAAGCTGCATACAAAATTATAAGTCCACAGCACATTTTGCTCTCGATATATCGTGCGAAGACATACAGAGAGAAGATTCCCGGGCTAGCTTACGTTCAGACAATAAGTTACTCGAAATTGGCTGTCTTTAGCATTGTAGCAATGCATATTTATAGCACCCGGTGGAATAAACCAGGGAGAACCGGGAAATAATATGCCTACACGAGCCATTCACTCCTTGCTACAGTTTGAGGAAACAAGCGAGCGCAACGAGCCCGTGACCGTTGCAAATGGAATCACAAAGGAATGCACCTAACGATATTTGTAATGTTTCAGGGCAGAGAAAACCATAGAGGGAACAGCGAGTATGAGAGATACGATACTCATTAAGTATATAAACATGTATATTATTCCTACACTGAACCAAGGAATAGTGAACAGATATCGGAAAGAAAGGTTTACAGATATTCACACTTTCCAAGCACGAAAATCGAGGGTATAAACCTGGACAGAGGGCCGGGTAATCTGCGAAGATGGTATGCTTTATACGGTCTATCCTTTAATGAAATTGCCCTAATGATAAATATCATACTGTATATGTGATAGTTGTATTCTGCTTCTATCATACTAAGGTATGCATGTGTTTGATATGTTGCATGATCACTGCTGATAATTCCGTTTGCAATTTATCATAGGGCTCCATCATATGCTCTCATTCCGGACCCTTTAGGATATCTCCTCACTGGTCTAAAATTGTACAACACTACTGAAATCCTTCGAGATATTCAATAAAATACCATTTAATGTACCATAACAATTTCAGTCCTTTTTTATTGGTGCTCATACAACTGATTCACGCTCCTAAGATACCAAAAAGTTATCTTTTAGACATGAAAGTGTAATTTATTCTAAAGTGGAACCAAAGATGGAAATATCTTCCAGTCTGAGATAAGTAATGGCCATTAGATGATATTCAATGCTTGGTACCTTCGTTAAAAAGGCTATACGTGTGAAATGCCTGTTATTTAGAAGGGTTACAGCTAGTATCATATGCATTTTTAAATATGTTCAAGTCTTGAAGACATTATTATAACTGCAGAAACTGTATACCTTTATTTTCAGCCAAGCTTTACCGAAGACCATTACTGGAAATCTGTCTGTCCGCATGGTATGTTGAAAACGAACAAACTTATAAACTTTAAACTGCATGAAACCTCATTTCTTTATATGGAACACTGATAATGATGTATGTCACTCCTTTGGAATCTGGCAGGTTAGCAAATATTTTTACATTGGTCTTATGGGTATCGTGATAGCAACAAAAAATAGCAAAATATATACGGTACATGTTTACACAAACTGAGTATAACCATACGAGATTTCAACATGTTAAATTTTTGTTCATAGAGTAAAAAGAAAAAGAAAATAATAGACCAGAAAGTCAATGTCATAAGTTGGTGACAAGATTTTATTTCCACACACTCTTGCGTGGTAGTGCCCTCCATAGCTTACAGGACCTTCTATTAATTTAATATTGCTAACTTAATGAACAAAAATATGAATGTTGCGAGTTACCTCGAGAAATGTTTCATCTTTAGATTAAAGGTTTTGCATTAAACTTAATTTCTACAAATATGTCATCTGTAGACTTAACATTTTGCATGAAACTTCATTACTACATAGACAAGAATGAGTTCTATGATCTTCAACCATGGAATTCGGCTGAGCGTCACTGAAGCCTATCGCTCAGTAGCCTGACAAATTTTCTCTTTTATCTGCTTGGGGGTATATGTAAACATTTCTGTCCTTTATGATTGTCTGTCTGTCTTCCTGTCCGCAGGACATCTGGAGAATGAAATGGGCTATAGGTCTGAAATGTTTCAAGCATTTTAGCTTAACGTTTTCAAGATATGTTACGCGCCACGTGGTGTGGCGTACTCGTACTTTGTTCAGGAGATGGGTCTTTTCCCAACCCGAGATAAGTGATTGGGTGCTATTTAATGCTAGTATCCTTTTTTTTAAACTATATTTATATGAAGTCCTTGTCATTCAGCAGGAAACTGTGTGCGAAACTTCGGGGTACAGCTAGTATAACACACATTTCAAGAATATACACAAGTCTTGGTGACTATTATAATTGCAGTAAACTTTATACCTTTATAATATTATGTGAAACAATTACTTTACGAACAACAATCAATATTACGAGTAACTAAGGAAACAAATTAATATAAGTACAGTGGTTATTTACGCCCAAAGACGATGGGGACATTGAACAGCGGTATAACTGTTGTACTGTATTCTCACTGCGTAAGGAACGCACACACTGACATATATAACCTTGTGTATTATAAAGGAAGAAAGGCTTATTGCCATGCGCGCGCGCGCGCGCGCGTGTGTGTGTGTGTGTGTGTTTTGTATGGGCTAACAACAATTACGCGTGGCTCCTGCACCAAGCTCTTCCTTCACGTTACAAAATGTATACGTAGATGAACTAAAGTATGAAGTCTTGGAACTGAAACAGTTATTATTGATTGCGCTTATTGGGTTATAAAGTAAGAGGATGTCCTAGAAATGCAATATTAACTGAAATTTCAATCTAACCTAAATTGGTAGTCTCCGTAGGCTACATTTTTTGCAAGATTCTTAAAAAAAGGGTTTGTCTGGATACATTTCTAAAAATAATGGCCTTAATATTATTTTTAACGCAAAGGCGTAATTCATCAAATATACGAGTATCTTCCGACTTTGCATTATTAGTTATAACACAAGACTACCTCATCAATTTTAAACCGATGAATTAAAAACCTAGAAAGTAAGAAAAGGCGTATTTAAATATATAGAGATTGAAAATTCCTCATACACAAATGATGCTTTATGCTCAATTTTTAAAAATATGGGTCAGTTCGACTTCGAGATATCGTGCGGATAGACCACAAGACAGACGATAGGCAGGCAGACAGAAATGGCATTTTCCAGCACCCCGAATGATAGGCTTCGTTAAAGATCAGCCAATAACTATCGTACAACATACAAGATAACTAAACAAAAGATATTGCTACCCCTCTATATTTTTATGTACCATCTAGTAACCGCTTAAGAGAAACAACTGATCTACAGAATAACTTAAACGTAAGTGTATACTTTAAAAAGTAAGTTAATTAAACTTTCATCAGCGTACTAAAATAATAATAAAAGTATTAAAAGTTAATAATATTAAGTAATAAAAGTAAAAAATAAACAATATACTATTTATATCAATGTTATAAACAAATCTATAAGGAATATCATTGCTTACCAGAGTATAACACGAGCAAAGGAGGAGACTGATTTGTGGAATAATAACCAGCATCATAAGAGATTTTTAATTTTATATTTTACGATAAAAAGAGACAAATTTGATTGGATGTTTTAATTAAAACTGCAAACAAACAACCATAATATCCCCACTGAAAGAAACACTTTGGTGAGAAGGTATTCTACCGTTCTTGAGCAGATTAATGCTTGTTTTATTAAAAAAGATTGTTTATAACTTTTGTTATAATTTTGCGTATCTTTCTATGATATCGATTTTTTTATTTCAATTCACACCCTACAATACTCATTAGTCGTTGCCAATCCCTTGTTTCTGAGAAGAGTTTAAGAGATTCGTATACTCAATAATTAAAATATTTTGGTGAACTAATTTTTTCCCGAAAAACAATCGATATTTTCATTAAGTTTTATGATGATGTTTGAAACAAAACCCAGTCCGATCATTTCTTTATAACAGAATATTATTAAAAGTTAAACTTTAGAATCTAGGACATGTGTAGTCTTTATGCTCCTAGGTACACGTTATTATGGTTCAATACCATTCCGCGTTGGTCAGAGAACAAGGAATTTCCAGAAGTTTTTCCATCTTGTAGCTTCCCATCGCCGGAATTCATGATCTTCATCTTCACTAAACATTTATAGAGTTTATTTCGATTTGTAAAGTTATTCATTGATATAGGATTATTTGTGTAATTAATTTGTAATCGTTGTGAATTAATTTTTGGGTTGTCTACTTCAATCTGTCGTTTTTTCATTTCACCGGTTGGGGGGGACTGGTGTGTTTGGCTGAAAATAGGAAGAGCATAATAACCCAGAACAGTAGCAGTTCTGGTGGTAGGTAGATGAGAGCAAAACAACAGACCTGACCACGAGAACCGTGGTATATGTCTGGTATTAATGATTAATAGTGTCACGGCCATGGCTATTGTGTGGGCAGTGTCCAGCTGATTGCCACAACATAAGGACGGTTGTCAGCGTATCATGAATGGGTGACTTGACGCCTGACATACCGTTGTAGACGTGAGGTTACTACGTAGGTTCGGCCGTTAGTAAGACTGACGTAGAGATGCGCTGAAGCATGTAGCGACAAATCCGTATAAATACGTTTCGCTATCCTGTTATTTGTTTCAGCTGTTAGATCATTCAACATTAGTCTTTCTAAAATCATTTTCACAACTGAAAGAAATCCAAATGATTTACAACACATAAATGTGTATTTCAGAACGTTTGCTATCGATGTAATACTTAAATCTAATATGGAAGGTCGCGAGAAGGGAACCTCATTTCTTACTTCTTTCCTTTCGCGAATAGAATAAAACTAATTATGAAGTTTGTAAACTGTATATTAGCAGGGAGTGCTTTATAAGGCTTAATCTGTGATAATGTTTGTATTTCCAAAGAGGCTTAATAATTACTAATATTAAACATATAAATGTTAATGATCCATACATATACATAATAATTAAATAAGGTAGGAACTAAACTATTCACCAATACGTATTGTAGACAGACCATTCAGGTATATGTATCACCAGGTAGGAGTACGCCTCAGCCGCGTAACAAGAACAACTAAGGTTGCATGCACAATTTGAAAACTATAGCTATAAATATTTCAAAAGTCCTCCAGGCAGAAGGACAGACAGACAACCGTACATAAAAGAAATGTTTACATATGTGAAACTTTGTCAGCCTACTGAGTTAGCCCCCTATGATATTCAACCACATTTCGTGTTGGACAAACTCCTTATAAAACTCATTCTTCTTTATGTAGAAATGTTTACATATGTGAAACTTTGTCAGCCTACTGAGTTAGCCCCCTCCACATTTCGTGTTGGACAAACTCCTTATAAAACTCATTCTTCTTTATGTAGAAATGTTTACATATGTGAAACTTTGTCAGCCTACTGAGTTAGCCCCCTCCACATTTCGTGTTGGACAAACTCCTTATAAAACTCATTCTTCTTTATGTAGAAATGTTTACATATGTGAAACTTTGTCAGCCTACTGAGTTAGCCCCCTCCACATTTCGTGTTGGACAAACTCCTTATAAAACTCATTCTTCATTATGTAGAAATGTTTACATATGTGAAACTTTGTCAGCCTACTGAGTTAGCCCCCTCCACATTTCGTGTTGGACAAACTCCTTATAAAACTCATTCTTCTTTATGTAGAAATGTTTACATATGTGAAACTTTGTCAGCCTACTGAGTTAGCCCCCTCCACATTTCGTGTTGGACAAACTCCTTATAAAACTCATTCTTCTTTATGTAGAAATGTTTACATATGTGAAACTTTGTCAGCCTACTGAGTTAGCCCCCTCCACATTTCGTGTTGGACAAGCTCCTTATAAAACTCATTCTTCTTTATGTAGAAATGTTTACATATGTGAAACTTTGTCAGCCTACTGAGTTAGCCCCCTCCACATTTCGTGTTGGACAAACTCCTTATAAAACTCATTCTTCTTTATGTAGAAATGTTTACATATGTGAAACTTTGTCAGCCTACTGAGTTAGCCCCCTCCACATTTCGTGTTGGACAAACTCCTTATAAAACTCATTCTTCTTTATGTAGAAATGTTTACATATGTGAAACTTTGTCAGCCTACTGAGTTAGCCCCCTCCACATTTCGTGTTGGACAAACTCCTTATAAAACTCATTCTTCTTTATGTAGAAATGTTTACATATGTGAAACTTTGTCAGCCTACTGAGTTAGCCCCTATGATATTCAACCACATTTCGTGTTGGACAAACTCCTTATAAAACTCATTCTTCTTAGCAATGTTTAAATAATAAAAGTTCCGGCGAAACAAGAGTGCGCTGAAATCGTATCTTGTAATTGACTTTAGAATTGAATTTCCGTTAATTATCAATTAATAACTTTCTTTACTTTTTTAGCTTTGTAAATAAAAACTTCATACCTTAAAATGTATTATGATTTTACGCATTTTTATATAGATTAATTTATTCTGCTCGTTCACATTGCCATGATGGTTACCATTAAGACCAATGTAAAATTATTTACGAGCTATCGCTCGTACTATCGCTCAGCTAAATCCCATGGAGTGACATGCACCACCATAGAACTCACTGTACCCTACATAGGAATTAAGCTTAATGTAAAATTTCAAGTCGTACAGGTCAGTTTCTTTCCGATATATCGTGCGAACATATACATAGAATTGAAATCTTCCAGCTTCCAGAGTGATAGTACGTCATATAGATACAAATTAAGGATACCTCCCAACTGTGATGAAGTTTTCCTCGCCAATCTATAATGGCAACTCAAACTTTCATTTTCAAAATATGAAGAATAACTAATAGCATCATAAGAAGCTGCTTGGACTCATCATTTTAACTATAGTTAAATCTTTGTGGTACAGTTATAGAAAATGTCTAGTGATCCCAATTATTCAGTTAATTGAATTTAATCTTTTCTCGATTTAATTTTATCAACCCATGTACACTCATATCCTTCTCTTCCATTCAGAGACAATATATTGGCCACGTGTATCGCTTAAGTTTTTTTTTATTCTAGCTTGAATCGCTTTTATATATTTCAAGACATGAAGTTACAGTTTGTCCATTGCGATGTGACTACAGTCAAGACCACAGTCCACTACTTGGGTTCCGGGTTTGTAAAATTTGGAAACTGACTAAGCTCTTCACTTAGCTACAATAAACACAACCTGACTTCTACAGAAGTGTTATAAATATAGCGCAACCATTATAATGAATCACTGGCCTTGTAGAATCCACGATAACAACATGTTTGCCGCAATGACTAAACTGACTAAGACCACCAAATCGCGTGATCGCCGAGGTTGCCCAACCTTGAGTAATATAAAATGTTTAGTCATAAATAAAGCTTTGATCGTTACATTTGAAGAAATTATTGAACTCATTTGTAAGCACAGTGTATCTTTGGGACACACAATCTCGTCCAGCATGGTGTAATTTTGTTGGGTTCTGTTGTAAGAAATTAAGCTTACATGGGTTAACTTTTGGTTATATTGGCAGGCAGGCAGGCAGCTAGGTAGGCTGGGATGTTATTTCCTGGTAGTAGACAGGATCTCTCCAACAAGCAGAATGGATGCTTGGTGATTGTGCACTAAGTCCCTTGGGGATTATTGGTGCTGGGTAGACTGTGGAGTGTTCTGAAGTCGCGTGAGGAAGTGGGTCGGTGGGTAGTCATGCAACGGTCAGTGAGGGTTAAATCTGTCGGCTGTTATTGTACCGTTTACAGTGCTTATGAGGGGTCGTCTATGATCAATTTCAGCCTGGAGAACATCCACAGTAAAGCGCACTATCAACTGCTGCAACATTATATGGTTCTCGCCTGGTCTTGCAGAGAAGGGATCCTAGCAGAACTAGAACGATCGTGTTCCTGACAAATCATGGAATATCTATCAGAGCGATCTGCTCTAAAAGGCTTACAGAATCTTCCTGGTAGACTTGGAGTTCTGGGGTTATCAGGCGGGTGCAGCATACGTTACGATTGGTCGTATGATGGTCTTATAGAGCAGCAGCTTGTGTTGTTGAGAAGTCCAGAGCCAAGCTTCAAGAACGCTGGCAGTCCTTGGCAGGCAGTCATCCAAAGACGAAGCTTTCTGGTTGCTGACTAGTGCTGATAGGCCTGTTGAGAACGACGCGTACGTACTTAGAAGTCTTCGTCCAATGGAACACTCCCCTTGAAGGTGGATCTGCTCCTGTTGTACTGGGTACGCTGGATGACGTGTGAAGCACAGTACTTTACAATGTTTACGTATTCGAATGTGGTTTATCCGAACGATTAAAAGCTTGAAAGATCTATCGAAAAGGATATATTACTCGTATAAGAATAATATATTCTTTTCAGTAGACTTAGTTAACATATATAAGTAACATACACACAACAAGAAGGAATAGGTATTCATAATGCAAAAATGTATCAGTTAAGACTTACATCCAGACCTTTGGAACAGAGCTGTCCCGTGCTCACTCTCATCAGGAGGTTAGTTCCAAATGTTTGTTTACAGAAGTTGACGTGATCAATATAATTTATTTCCATACCGACATTGAATCGAATTCTTTTTGACGGTCGGAGTAGTAGATGGACAAAATTCTCCTTTAAGTGTAGTTAAATAAAAATTACATATTTGTTGGCAAATTAACACCACGAAACCAACTACCCAGTTTTTCCTGATGCGTGACAGGAATAAGAGATGCTAAGAGGAAATGGTCAAGATTAGATAAAATCAAACAGCTTCGCAGTGGCAACTGAATATCCCGGCAGAAATGTCAATACAATCACGCAGCTATCTATTCTGAGCAGATCGTCAAAGCGGCACGACGCGACGGTCAGTTCTGGAGGCTGGAGGCCTTCAAGTACGATGAGTCCTTGGAGTGGCAACTGGCGATCCTGTCAAGCGTCAAGGGCGACACTTTTTGTTGCGACTGAAACTCCCCCCCCCCCCCGCTCGCATCGGCCCGTTATCTTTCCAGCACAAGCTCACTGATTCTGTCTACGTATCGAAAACATTATCACTAAAATCGAACGGTATAGCTTGTCTTCAGTTTTTGTTAATCCTATTGTTTACTTTACAGACAACTAATTCTCTTCCCTCCTAAAAAATGTCGATCATCTAAAAATGCAATTGCATGTCCACTGTAAGTGACTTGATTATTATTTATTACAGTCTGTATCACTAATGTTACATGAATAGCATAATTGTAATATACTGGATATGCAATTCATCTTTTAAATGTTATGGGCCTCGTAACTTTGCTATGGAGTTACAATCACAACATGAAACTAAATACTGCTGTTGCTCTAATGACCATTAGGTGGGAAGAACAAGAATACCTCTACTGTACAAATACTATCTAGCCTACAGTAGTTCTTATCTTATTGAATATTGATATAAAATAGTACCGTTTTCTTGAATTTTCCAAGTCTCGTACTAAGCCTGCATTTAAAATCAAGCTTTTAATGTAGTGATCTTTTTTTAAAATGGCTACTTTCAGTTATAATAAATAAATAATTTGTTTTACTTTATATTTAGTACTTTTGTTTAACCAATTGTAAAATTAAACAGTATATCTATTAACTATTAATTTGGAAACTACTCTTTGCACGGCTTTTAAAATAACAATTAGAATATTAAAGTTGTTAAAGATGACCAAGACTAGAATAGCACCGCTAGCAAAAAAGCCATATGATAAGAATAACAGCAAATAAAACAAATAAGTAAGTCAATAATTATATCAAGCAACAATTTTTTAAACTGTGAATTATAAATTTCAACTACAATAACAAGATACATATAACCAAGAATTACAAATTTATAGCAAGCCAATAAATAATATATGAAAACAAAGATTAAAACTTAAAACGTGTTTTCAGATATAAATTGTTTATATACAAGGAGATTTTGCCAATCAATCGAGCAATACTTCGTTAACTTAGTAGTTCTGCAACGGGAAGAATTTTGTGACTTAATTTAACGGGTAAGAAGAATGACAAGTACTGTTAGACATGGGATTCTCCTTTTCTTTCAAACATATGTTATCAAATGTTGGCAAAAATAACTATTTAAAAGAACAATAGTAATAAAAAACCTACTTTCATGCTCAGAACTTAGCATTCATAATACGCTGCTTTACTTATTAGTCTGTTACGTTTAAAAGTACGAAGAAAACAATTATTACTACAATATTTAAGTAGATTACTGTAAAAAAGTCTTACCATAAAAAAGGTAATTTGATTCTAACAAGATATAACCTCGTCAACGCTTATGATCATGTATATCATCTACTCTGTCTCTGAAATATGTTTTTCAGTGTAGTGATGCAAAACGAGCCTGACAACATAGGCCTATGTACCAATGCAGGCTACATGCATATAGGACAACAATCACGAACCCGCAGTCACCGACATTCATTATTGTGCTATTTCCGGTCTAATAAAGGCTGTCACAACCAGGTGACTGATTAACAGCTGCTGTCGAATTTAACCTGCAACACTCCCATGTAGTAGTCGCGAATTAGGCACGATTTCCGTGGAAATACTCGATAAAGTGTGAAATTCGTGCTTGTGACATTGTCACGTTCTTCCATATCATGTTAGTCAACAAGTTGTTGAGTCATCAGATTGCTCTAAGGTGGATTTCGTCTATCGTACTGAAGCTTTTGTCATTTCAACAAGCGTGATGTAGAAACAAATTGATAGCTACTGAGTATTGCAAGAACATAGTAAAACAGAGAATGTTCATTCGAAAAGGAGAACATTAACTTTTAGCGTTTTACGAACTATTTTGCAGGTAAACAACTTCTGGGACATACAAACCATACAAACGGAAAAGAAAAGTAAGACCGAAACTGACATAACGAAGGCTCATTTGTGTGTAAGTAATGTAAATATAATGCGTGTGGTTTAGCGTTGTTTCACTCAAATGAATTATTCACCATACTATTTTCTGGGTACTTTGACATTTTCAGTAGGCCAGTATTTTTTTTAAACCCAGTTTTTCTTAACGGGTACCTACAAAAACTGCATTACTAGACAGAATAGACTTTATTTGATCTTCTGTAAAAATTACATACCATTATGACGATCGGTTCTAAATTTTTGGTTCCCAAAAGTAGCGATGTGGGTGAGAGGAGATCACTCAGTCCCTACCTACTACTTGTTAATACGCAATATAAGTATGTTTAGATTATGTTATCACAAATATGTCACTAGCAGTACCAAAAGTAAAAGATCACGTTTAAAAGCGCTCATGTGGTCTGGGCTAGATTCGGGACGTATTTCTAGGAATGTTTTTTTTTCTTCGCTAGAAGTGCGGGGTGTCGCCTCCTAAGCCCGCACTGATGGCCCAGGGCATTTCCAATCAGTACTTTCCCGACCTCAGATCACGTCCAAGATCGTCCAACGTCAGATCACGCTGATCAATATGATACGTGATCTGAAGTTGGAAAGTACCGATCGGAAATTTACCTACTTATACAACGTAATAACAAATAGTAGACAGGGCAGTGACCTCTTTCTCACCGACTTTCGGGAGGCAGAAAACAAGAACTGATAGTCATAAGGACAGTAAATCAAATAAAGTCTGTTCCTTCTAATTTTGTTGTTTTTAAGAAAAACTCTGATAAGAAAAACCCATCCAACAATAGTGGCCTCCGGATAATACGTAAGTACCATCATCTGAATTAGCAGATTGTCTACAAGTCTGATTTGCTCATATCTAGGGAACAATACGTCGTGAAATGAAGTACTGTGAAGAGCTCAGACAACATAACCTCAATCTGTATAACCAGCTAACGACGAGTGGAGGAGCATTATCAACTATACACTCTCGATACCAGTAGTGAAGAGCAAGTTTGAGTCACCGTTCTGATGTTTAGTGTTAAACTCCTTTTGGAATGAAGTCACAATTTTGCAATTACCAATTCGAGTTATGTGGTTTCATTTATTTTATTTATACATTAGCTCGTAAAGTATACACAGTAGGTACGCTTAAAGGTTTAAGGTTTTATACATCTGGACATAATCTATTCAAGGACTTAGGAAAAGTAAACATACTAATTAGATGCTTGTTTGAATTATAGCATTAAATCAAAACCGAATCTTCCAGTATAAAGTATAGTTATATTTAGCATCCCTTGGATTTTTTGGCCGGGATATGTTTAGTTCAAAATACGTAGGACAAGAGAAAGAAATCATTCAGACTTCAGTATTTTTAATCCGTCAGATGTTGGCTGAGACTGGTTAAGGATGTTCGTTTGGTTATTCAAAACAGTTATTTTTTTAGTTTTACATAATCTTGTTTCTTCTCCTGATTCATCTCTTATCATGATTCTAAATGTCCTTAAAGATACTGTGCATACTCAGTGACAGTTTCAATTTTATTAATGTAAATAATGAAAACGTTTACACCAACAAGAACTGTATAATTTATAATTTTACAAACACAAAAACTTACTACTTTATATTTTTGGAAACAAAAAAAAGTTATGAATATGACAGCAGTTGTAAGCTGTGAATTTAAACACATGACAAACCTAGGCGCGAGATGCGAGTGCGTGCGCACGGACGCACATGTACGCCCACCATTGCTGGCTGTCGCTAGACACGGCGCGGCGTGTGCGTGTACGCTCGCGTGGGAGGTCTGTCACTGCGTCACAATTTAAAATGCTCAACTGCTATCTTCCATTTTTCCACACGTTTACTTAAAACCAAACAATATATTTATTTATAAACGAAATTATTAGTTTTACCGGAGTTTATCTTAAATACAAAGTGTTGTTTTTCAAAATTATTCAATTTTACACGAGTCTTTCAAATACGCGTATTCTTTTGAACATTTCCTGAAAATATCGGTTGGATAATCGAATTTGTATTTATCTAACTAACTATAAGTGCACACTGCAATTACCTTATTATACACTTTCATTTATAATGTAGACTTTGAGTATCAATTAGAAAGTATACAAATATTTTGACAAAAATATAATTAGTGCCTAACGTGTATTTGATACTGTCCCACCGACTGTTTAATCGTAATGTTGGATAGACTATATCGCAGAAGCACATTACTTTGCCATTTATGACGCCGTAAAACAAGCGACGATATGTTGTTATTAATATAACTCACATACACATCAATCTGCCGTACGAAAATCAATAAATTATTATTAATTGTACAATACTAGATCACTTTTGGTTTTAAGAATACTCACAATCCATTAACTTTTTAAATTAAATTTTCTCTAGAATATATAGCTGAGGCTTAACTGAGCAGGACAAGTGATTGAGACGAAATCTTTACCAGATAACTAAGGGAAGTTTCCAGATATACTACGTTATCCTGTCCTCGCCTACATATCACTTGATACATGCGCAATCGCAACGTCACGGCACGTCGAGCCACTCGCCCACTCATCCTCTATTATTGCGTCGGAACGTCGTATGTATTTAACTATAACCCGATAGCACAAACAGTTGTGTTTTAAAAGATAATCAATATGGGCACAGAAAAGATGAACTCTCAATGAAACACGTGTTCACAGAGCTATCATACGGCCAGACCTAGAGACTAACATTTCTGGACAATATCGAATTATGTTAGCTGTATTGGACTATACGTTCAGATTTGCATTGCCTGCGAGTAAGGTAGTTTTCCTATAATCGAAATACTGCTCGACAAATATAAATGCAAAGTTAGCGCTGGTAGGGCAGGTGAGGGGGGGGGTCCAACACGCCACTAAAGGTGTCAAATATCCGGATAACCAGTCATTGAGACTGGCTCTTTTTCACATATGCAGCGTTCAGGACAGCAACATTGTCGCTTCGTCGTGTACGACAATTTTGCGCGGGATCTGGTCATTTCAGATAGTAGAGTTCTTAGTAAGATTAACTCTTTTGTTTTGTTCCTAAGGAGAATTACGCTACAGTTCCTCGAGGCATATGACAACTGTACGTGGAACTATACTGGCTGCACCGTAAAATTCTACAAGTTGACCCGTTCACTCATTCTACTTGTTTGTGGTTGTTCGTTGACGTAAAACGAGTTATTGTGGCCGAGGTTCATTCCCATCTTTTATGTCCTCTCCTATTTCTATCGTTACCTATATATTTAATTCCGTAAGTGAATCGGTTTACAGGAAATTTCTCGAGCTGTGAAGGAAATAAGATAACTTTACGAGATTCACTTTAAAGCCTAAAGCATGAGTGTCAAGGACTGTGGGGAAATACCAGATGTGAAAGAAATGACCCGGGCTCCTCCCCATGGGCCTCTGAAATTGAGGAAATCACAATAAGAAATGCATTGGTGAATAAACATTCTGATTTTTAGTCACATGTTACAAATAAACTTTGCATCACTATCAGTTGTTTTATTCATCATCTGTTTTAAATATCCCAGCTGGTGTGAACAAAAGCTGATGTAAACATTGCGTAAATTATTTTTATGTTTATTTATTTATTTTAGTGTTCTGTTTAATTGACCGTGAGTTCGTTCACACATAAACAGAATTAATTATGATTTTAAGAAAGATGTCGAATTAAATCAGCATACATAGAAACCACAAATCAATATTTATATCTTGGAACTTGAATACCATAGATTTGGCACTAGTGGACCTCTATAATGGCATCTTTGGTATCTTTGCAACGTTATGTTTAAAATTCATAGAAAATATAGCGAGTACTAGCTAGTTTTGTATGGAGTGTTTTGTTTACATAAACCTCATGTACCTTATATCAAAATACTCAACATATCTTTCTGAGTGTAGTAATATATAGATTACGTCATAAAATGTATTCAGATGCGATTAAATGGAATATTAAAAAAACGTTATAATGAAAGTACTCGCCACGAGGCTTTAACCAGTTCTAGGTTGAACAAAATATTAGTCTTATTTAATGATCACTGTATATATATATATATAGGTTGTATTCAAAATTACATTAGAACTGTAAATTATTAATTCTACTTTTCTAAATTAGATTATCTCAATAAAAGCTGATATAAATATGGCGTACCGTATATTATTGTTTATTGATTTTAGTGTTCTTAATTAAAATGTATAGACTGTTAGTTCGTGAGTATTTAGGAGCAACGTGCAAAAAGCAGTAATTGCTGCAACAATTACGAGCCACTAGTTTTAATTATTTCCGTTCTTGTGTTTGATAGTGTACGGTTGCTCTGAACCCCTACGGTATTGGTTGCATTGTGTAGAATAATTATTCACGACGAATCTCAGTTACCTCAATTCTTGCATTCTGAAGCTATACAGTTCTTCTCGCATCCACCCAGATATGCTACACATAATGATGTGCGAAATTGACTGAGAAGGCTCTTAGATATTTAGCCACAATAAGTTTTTACCGTGGAAAAAAACTATCCTAAATTCTGAATATCTAGATTAGCACAACTAATGCCGGGCTAATCATGCCGTCGACCTTGTGAATCATAAATAAGGAAGGAGTATAAATCTATTTCATCAAATTAAAACTGTTTACTGATTTATTTATGGTTGATAAAACATACTGTAAAAACAATAGGGCGAAGAGTGCACATTGATTTTATTATCCTTTTATACTAATGATCGTAACTATGATCCTTAGATAGTCCAGTTATTTAAGGTTTCATCTGCGGACAAACTCCTAGTAAGCTGAAGTTTTGTATATTATGGCGTTTTAATAAAGATGTGAAAAATCTACAATGATATCTTGCCGGCTAAAAAAGTTATAAGGGTCAAAATGTCACGAAAATCAGTTTTACGCGAATATCTCGCAACCTATGGTTTGGAGGTCAATAAAGGTCATTATACAAATTATTTCTCATACAATCATCTACAAAAAATGTCTCTTGCGTTTTTCTGTAAACACGACCATTTTCGGGCTAGAGCGCTGAGAAAGCGACTACATTATGATGATGCACTCGTTTCCGTACCACCTTTGAGGTAGAATGCAAGGCGCGTTTTTTACATGGTTTCCCCCGTAGGCATAATTCATGGTCTGTAATAATTTTTTTTTCTGGTGGCAATAGAGTTGTTATTTGCTGTAGTATATTATTTTTCAACTCCCAATCCCACTGTTCTGGATCAATTTCTTTTCCTAGCCAGGTTTGTATTTGATAACAGACTCAATAAATATGCTGTTGAGCTGTTGAAGAAGTGGGTGGTAATAATTGAGATTTCACAGCTGTTCTTTGTCTTGTTAGTTTTGCAAAGCTGCAGTATCTGTAATTGTTCATTGAATTTTCTGAATTTGGAGCACCGTACATTGCTAGTAGAAAATGTATTCCAGCATTGACAAGGGCATCTCGAGCGCAGTTTTCTTTTTGAAATATTTCTGCAGAATTGTATACATCGTGTCTTTTTTTTTCAAACATCTTCATGACTTCAATTTGTTTGGCCTTTTTTATTCTTTACAATTAACTCAGGTAAGAAATGTGATAAAGTTTGTGGAATGGCATCGTTAATTTTATCTAACATTTGACTTGGTGGTGGATAGGAGTCGTGAATAATTGTAGTGGAATGAATATCTTATTTGATTATCGATGCAGTAGTTTCTATAATTCGAAAACGTTAATCATAAAGGTTTCTATTTTTTTCTTTGTACCACGAATTAGTCAAAATATTAGCTGCAGTATCTCGAAAGCAAATTATAGTCAATGATTTGCTTTTCGTGGTAATTACAATATTACTCCCATATCGAGCAATCAGTTTTTTATAATTGTCTTGTCATCTGGAACGTAACTTTGAATTACATCTTTCAACTCAGGCAATGTTAATTGACAATCGTCATTGTTTTCAATGTAATGGAAAACATTGTCCATAGCAATTCTGATATTCTCATCCAATGGACGGCCTACATCACCCCTTCCACTAAGTAACAAAAAATTGGAGAAACACTTATCATGGTACTTAGCTTTGAGAGAGAGACAAGGTCATACTCAAAATTTACACGATCCTACACATTTCTTCTATACTTATCACTACGCGCCTCTGCAGCTTTTAAAACTGTGTCTTTAAATGTGAGAGTATTCACTTCTCTTATAGCGCGTCTGTTTTCTTTTTTTCTTTCGATTTCTTCACCTGCTTCTTCTCCACAAAACAAACATATTTTTTTATCAATATATATTTTCAATCAAAAGAATGAATTGTTTTCTTTGTGCGGAGATGTTGATGTACTCGGCTCTTCTTGGCGTCGTTTGAAGGCCGCAATACTCAAATTGTTCGTATAATTTTTACAACAATTACTGCGAACATTTACAAATATCACAGTATTCAAATATTCAATGTTGCCATCACTTCTAACGACACTAGCATTTTTTTATGTTTGTAGACCACGTCTAACTTTTACTACGTCACCACTAGATAACGATTCATTACATGTGAAACATTTATCACTCATTATGAAAACTGTTTAAGAGCACAAAACTACGAAAATAACGTCTTTAACACTCAAGAAATATTTTTCAACTGAGATAAACACAGTCCGACAGGCAGTAGCAGGTATAAAGGGACGGGTCTCATAACAATAAAGAACGGAATATCTACCAGTTTGAGGTCATTTGTATTATATATAGTAAATTTTACTAAGTTCTAAAACCTCTATAATGTAAGTATATTTGTCAAAAAACGCCCGAGTAGAAGTTAGAAGTGTTAAGAAAACTTAAATACATTGATAAAAAGCAATAGAGCTGACGCCTTATATGTATACGCCTTATAATACCCTATGTGAGTGCATTCCACTCGCTTTCTCAGCACTCTAGTCCGAAAACGGTTGACTTCAAAGAAAAATGCGAGAAATTTTTTGTAGATAATTGTATGAGGAATAATTTCTATAATGATCTTTATTTACCTCCGAGCCATAGGTCGCGAGATATTCGTGAACAACTGATTTTCGTGACCTTTTGGCTCTTATGAAGGTGTATACAAAAATCCAGCTCACTAGAAATTTTTCCGCAGATTGAGGTTTAAAAAACCTAAAATGACTGGACTAAGACTCGAAAAGTTTCTTCGTTCTACATACCGAACTCTTGCAAATGAAAAGCCTTAGTGCCTGAGAACCATTACGCTATTTTCGATTAATCTAATCGCCCAAAGAATGACCCCGTGGCCTTGGCAGTGACGTCAACGTACACCGAGTATTGGCACGTCCATTTCCACCAGTCTGTCGAGTGACGTCAGCACCTGACCAAGGTCAGGGAGGATGAGTCGACCTTCGGCCCGAGGAGTGACATCATGATGTCCCAGGGCTGAAGATGTTACGTAATTACCCCTTTGGTGTTCCTGGACACCAGCAATACAATTTGATGATGACGAATCAAGAGGCAAACGATGGACGAAGAAAGAGAGAAAAGTCTCAGAACAGAGCGTTTCAAATTTCAATATTGCAATGGATATCAAATAAAATCTGATACATACATATACAGATAATGCATTAACTTTTTTATTCAGTGCATACCTTTTCAATTGTATTATTGAAAAGTTAAAAATATCTGCACTTTTGTATGTTATATCCTACCACAATAACAATGAAGAAAAGCATACATTTTCAGTGCCATGTCATACGAACTACGTTTTCGGTCTTGGCAGATTCTTAAAATTCCATAGTTAACGCTGAACGTATGGTCATTTACCACTCAGTTCAGTTTATTGTGACAAATATTTAGGTGGTTGCGGCATGGAATATATTATCTCGAATTTAAAACATGTATTCAATTCATTCTCAATATTCAAGGTAACTTGAGTTCCTTCAAATTATTACGGGATCACTAGATAAATATTCAATATATTTTAAGCATTTTAAACAAAATTATACACATTTCCTTAATTAACAGCTACAAAAGAAACAATCATAGATTGCTATTAAAGAAAGTATTTTTCCAAGAATAATAAGACAGCTTTTACAGATACAAGGCTTGAGATTAACAAAAAGAATACAACAAGGAGGCTACAACTACAAAGAGAAAGAACATTGCTTTTCGGACTGGAAGAGCATGTGCCCAATACGAAAGGCTGTAAAGAAGATGAGCTCTAGCTAAATAATCCATTTTACACGATAAAGTTCTGTATTTTTTATGTGTTATTCAAATTTATTACTATAAAATATTCAAATGCTTAACGAATTTTTAATAATTAGGGTTAGATTTCTTTCTAGTTATAATCTACAATTAGTTTAAAATGAAGACTGTAAAGTATCATAGAATGAGTATCAAATGTGTTTTAGAAATTTTCATATTCTCTTCTGTTTTTTCTTAATAACGAATAATGAAATTTGAAGTGTATTAAGGTCAAGTTTATTACAAAGGTATTCTCTTGGCCTTCCGCTGTGCCTGAGTGCAAAGTAGAACTCGTAGCGTCTATTTTTGATGTCTCGAATTAAATTGACTGCAAAATTTAAAGTGTATAGCTCATATTGTTCTCGAGGTGTTCTGCACACAAATAGACAGGCAGATACAATACAGAATATACATTTTACATCCTCCTTCAGACAAAAAAAGAATTATGTCAGCCTACTGAGCAATATGTTTCAATGACGCTCAGCCAAATCCCATAAGGAGATATGTAAAATCATATAAAAAATTCTTGTCAATCTAGAAATAAAGTTTCATACAAAATGTAAAAACTATATATGATAACTCTCAAGATATCTTGTAATACGATACATTAAACGTTTTGTTCATTGAGTTAGGTTTAATAGGAGTGTTAAAATAATAAAAGTTTCTGTGAGCTGGGGAGGATTCTACAACACAAGAATGCGCCGAGGTTTGTCGGTTATTATTATTATTTTTATTATACTGTATAAGTAAGCTACGTTTTAATATAATGCTAGTGTACAAATATTTGATAACACTCAACCAAATCCCATGGAATGACTTGCGCTATTATAAAACTCAGTGTTGCTTTTATAAAAATTAAGATTCATACAATATTTCAAATCTATGCCAGTTTGTTTTCGGAAATAGAGGTATTGTGTGGATAGATGGATGATTATTAATAATTATTATTTACGTGTCTGTTGGTTTTAAGTGTGCCAACCTAAATAAAATCGGGCCCAAAAACTATAATTTGATATGGTTAACCCTTTCATAACTTATCTTGCAAATAGCTCTCGATACCATGTAATTAGCTCAAGTCTCCAAGACTGCAGACGCCTCCCTGAGGGTAATAACTAGAGCCAATTAACAGCATTCGCTCGTTCACTAGACATGTTTTCAAATGAAAAAGGAGACCTAGGTTCCGCATATGGTAGTTCGCACGATCTCCCTGTGAACTGTGCTCACGGAATACAGAAAAAGTGCAAAAATACTTTGCTGAAAATCATTGTGTAGTATTACTCAGAACAATAACACTTATGTTTATTCCTACTTGTCACAGAGATAAAGATTACATTATGTGTATTATCTCATTGTTCTCTTTGGATTTCCTCTGTTTGACTGATACGATAACACCGATAAAAGTTGAAGGGTAACTCTTGAAGTGAGTGTTGAATACTGCGCCGTACAAGACTATCGAAGTACGAGTTCTAGGCGCGACTGGAAGCTTCTAGGAAAGGATAGTGACATGTAGCACTAGTAAAAACAGTCACGTGGTCAACGTTATCTAACTGCAACGCTATCGGGCGGAGCCGTTCTAGAAACACAGCACCGGGAAATAACATTACAACAATATATTTATTTCTGACATTCAGGATGTATAGAGAAACATATAGAATATTTTTATATAAAATAAATAACATTACAGAACTTATTTCAGCCATAGTGCTAATTATTTCTTATACTGAATTTGCAATTTTTCTCTTCGAGTAAAATGTCACAAAAACGTGTTTTTATATAACCACAGTATACAATTACATTATTGTATATAATATATACCATATTATGGTTCAGAGTATTCACCTATTCAGGTACAGCCTACTATATCCTCGTAGCTACAACCTATGACCTCAATATTAATGTGGAAATAACATGTTTCTAAAACAAAAACAGAGGTGTTTTGAATGAAATCATGTATGAACTTGAACCCCCTAAGCCATAAAATTGCAATAAAATAGAATGTTTGAACATTTATGATAATTCGGCTTTAAATCTCTCTGTTTAGGTAGGGCGTATTGTAACTTTGAAATCACTCTCTGGGCCAGCATGTTACTGCATCTGCAGTGATCTAACCCGAAGTCTCCCACGCTGGCTCGAAGTCTGGTGCGTGTTTAATTATGTACTGAGCTCATGAATGATAATGTAATCGAGAAATACATTGACTATGTGATATTTCAGGATATTAAACTATTATAAATTATAATAATAAAAAACTAAAATATTGCTTCCTAAAATAAAATAACTCTAATGTTAAAATAAAACAAATCGCGGCAAGGAACATTGAACTTCCGTTTACCAAGGGTTACTCCATAGCCATTAATCTATAGGCCTACCCCATCCCTTCCACAAATTTAACTTACACCAAAGGTGATTAATTCTCTAAATCTGCCCATGATTCCTGAAAGAATATATAAAACTAGTGAGAATTTTTTAAATTCAAGTTTTTTTTTCTTAAGATGAAACATGGTTATTTCTTTAAACATATGAATACTTTTGAGAGTTATGTAAAATTCGTGTGAGTTATGTCTAGTCTCATCGCTTCAAAGTTCAGTAATACCAGTAGACTAGTTACAATAGAATTTAAACTATATTTGGAGAAATAAATGATTTTAGAATCTATTGAAGTTCCGTCTGGAATAAGCTATTGCTTGGTGAAGAGCAAATAATCCATTCCACGAACAAACACTGTATTGTTTCCAAATCCCGTCCTCGAGCGATGGATAAAAACGTTCTCACTGATTTATCTCTCTAAAACAAAGAGTATTTAACAATAGCAATACTCTTATTTTAATATCAAAACGTTTTCAAATTAATACACGTCTTGTGTAAATCCGATTTGATGACTGATATACGAGTTGACATCACTAATGCAATATTGACATGCAAGTGTTATATACAGTACCTGGTTTAGCCTACTTCCTGTATTTTTGGGTATATTTTGTATACAAAATCAGTCTACTACAATTGTCTTCCAGGTACCTCCTTAAGGAAAATTTATATATAGCCTAATTTCACCAAACATGGCATCCAAAGCCATTCCTAGTTTCAAAGTTTATATAATATAAGCTGTATAACACGCGTTGTGGCAAAATTAACTGTCCTAAAACACCCTAAAAAAGTTTTAACTAGGTAAAAAAATTGATGTTATAAATATCTCGGTTAGCCAGCTTGATACACTATATCGTTCAAATATGGCGGATTTATATTTACACTTTAAAGGAACCACAATTATGTTATTCACGAACTAGAGAAGAACTGAAGTGAGTGTTTTAGAATGTTTACATTACCTGTAATCGGATTTTTTTATCTTGAACGCTTTGTAAGATATATATTACATGTAAATCCCACAAGAAGTTTTTAAGAAAGAACTGGCGAAAGAAAAGACAAAACTAGATGCAAAATTAATACAAAAATATATCCTATAAAAATCACGGCCACTTTCATTTTCCAGCCTTGTACATAATTGCATTGCAGTATGACGGCCGTGACAATTTGGAAAACATTTACAACTCCATCATTTATGGACCTAGAGAAAAACTAAGTGTTCTGAATGCTTATAGTTCCTACACATTTTTCAACAAACAATTGTTTTTACCTCGAATGCTTTCAGACATATTTATTATTTATGTACATCTCATATGAAATAAATAATTAATATATCAGGGTTCACAAAATCTAACTACTTCTTCCTACTAAGCTGATAGGACTATTTTTATTGCAAGCGAATACAAACTAAAAGTTCATATTCAACCACAAACAGTACATTAATAACAGTTGTGAGTACATATATTGATAAATATAGTACTAATCTGTGTTCTTGTTTATGTACGCCTATCATAGTTTTATTTTGTACATTCCTGCACAGTTTATATAGAGCAAAGTACTACTTATCAATATTTTTGCAGTGGAAGTTCTCTTGAAATCTACGAGTTGAGCGTCTTGTTTAACTGTTTTTGTTTAATTTAACGTGGAATGTAAATATTGACAAACAATGAAATCTTGGTGTTTTGCGGGCAAGATAAGCGCATTCCTTGGCTACAGTGTGTTTTTCTAATGAAGATCCGGGTCCCGGCGACCTCTCTCACACGCTAAACATATCATTTCAAAAGTCTACCACATTAAAACATACACCTATATTACCTTTGGAATTATTTTTACCGTTTTGGTACTATTAGTCTATTTATTCGAGTAAAAGAAAAATATTTTGTGTGTTATTGTGAAATGTGATAACCAACAATTTGGAGAAAAACACGGTTTTCTGTTTAAAATTTTAGCTTTCTCCACTTCAACTCATCATTATTCCAAAAGTAATGATAGTAAAAAAATTGTTGTATATCTCTTGAAGAACGACATATCAACACTTGAGAGTTCTATGTTAATAACTAAACACATAATAAGATTTTTGTAAACCCTTACCAGAACGGATATTAGTTATTTTGAGATTTTGAAAATACTGTATTCTACTTTGCGTACTGTATATGAATCATACTTGTATTTAGTAAGAAATCAGGTATTTGTTACTGACTGTCTTGAGTGAGGGTGCAGATCAAGCGAGGTACAGTCACAACACTGAATTCTAGACATGCTGCGTTTGGCCCGACACGCCCGCCGCCACTGAACTGCGAGCATGCTGTATTATGCCATAATAATGAAACTTACCTATCTATTCTGTGTTAAGAAACACAACATAAAATATTGACAATTTTGTTTTCATACAAACCAAACAAAGAGATGTTTAATTATACTGTTATCTTTTTAAATGATGACATATTTAATTCAAGAAAATGCCGAATTATCTCCTGTTCAGTGACAAGGCACTACAGTTTTTGGAAGAATAAGAATAAATGAAAAACGCAACTATGTAGATGGATCCTTTTGTAAACATTTCGAACGTAAATTTCTTGGAAGCAGCATTCCTATCTGGACAAAACAGTAACACTCTGTTTGGTTAATGTGCTCAATTGCCTGAAATGCCTCTCACCCTCAATAAAAACATCCGATTTTCTACTGAAAATATACTTTCAAACCAAATAAACTTCAGAATCCCAATTTTTCAAAGTTTCGGGTATGGAACTGTTCTTTGTGGGGGCGGATACTTTCGTCTTAAATTTGCCATCCATTCTATTTTGTCGTCGTTTGATGAATGGCGCTAGTGATAATAGTGATTTTATTCATATAAAACTATACAAACTAACAAGAACATAACGTTGCATAAATATATGCCTGAATCATAATTATAACTTAATTATATATTATGTAGGCAAGTTAAAATTCATGCTGGCTTATTAATTTTGAATTAAAATTGCAATATGTTTATTGCTACGGTAGTTTTATGAGAACAAACAGGCAGTAACTAAAAATGAACTGCACGTAACCCGAAACCATAGTTATGATTTTACATTGTCAGTAAGCTACTTTTTACGGTGTGAAATGGGCGTTCCCACAATAAACTAGAGCTCTATAATGATCATTAGGAAACTAACGATAGCCTTGCAGAAACAAACAGGCAGTAACTAAAAATGAACTGCACGTAACCCGAAACCATAGTTATATTTTACATTGTCAGTAAGCTACTTTTTACGGTGTGAAATGGGCGTTCCCACAATAAACTAGAGCTCTATAATGATCATTAGGAAACTAACGATAGCCTTGCAGAAACAAACAGGCAGTAACTAAAAATGAACTGCACGTAACCCGAAACCATAGTTATATTTTACATTGTCAGTAAGCTACTTTTTACGGTGTGAAATGGGCGTTCCCACAATAAACTAGAGCTCTATTAATGATCATTAGGAAACTAACGATAGCCTTGCAGAAACTAACAGGAAGTAACGAAGAAAAAACAATAGGTATTCCTAATATATGATTTCAGTAATATATGTATTTTTAAATTATGAAGTTGGCTTACACATGAAATTATACCTGTAAAATTGTTAATATTGCTGAGATAATAATTTATTCATGAGAACTTACAGGAACGAACGATATACTTGTACATATATCGACAACCTTGTTATCATATTTGAATAAGCTAAGTGTTATCCTGTGAAATTTATCTTTTACAGGAACGAACGATATACTTGTACATCTATCGACAACCTTGTTATCATATTTGAATAAGCTAAGTGTTATCCTGTGAAATTTATCTTTTACAGGAACGAACGATATACTTGTACATATATCGACAACCTTGTTATCATATTTGAATAAGCTAAGTGTTATCCTGTGAAATTTATCTTTTACAGGAACGAACGATATACTTGTACATATATCGACAACCTTGTTATCATATTTGAATAAGCTAAGTGTTATCCTGTGAAATTTATCTTTTACAGGAACGAACGATATACTTGTACATCTATCGACAACCTTGTTATCATATTTGAATAAGCTAAGTGTTATCCTGTGAAATTTATCTTTTACAGGAACGAACGATATACTTGTACATATATATCGACAACCTTGTTATCATATTTGAATAAGCTAAGTGTTATGCTGTGAAATTTATCTTTTACAGGAACGAACGATATACTTGTACATATATCGACAACCTTGTTATCATATTTGAATAAGCTAAGTGTTATGCTGTGAAATTTATCTTTTACAGGAACGAACGATATACTTGTACATATATCGACAACCTTGTTATCATATTTGAATAAGCTAAGTGTTATGCTGTGAAATTTATCTTTTCACATTCAATCAGTGCTTTAAAAGTAATAATATTACTGAAGTAATGAATTTTTCATCAGATCAAACAGGAACTAACGAATAACTAACGATGAATATAAAAATGTGGTAAAGTTATAAGTTGGGTATGTCAACATAACAGACCTCTAGCGAAAGTGACGCTCCGTTACAATTGTCGCCTCAGGACAAAGACTTTTGGAATATCTTCTATTTGTAGGGTGGTGTAAAATTGAATTACCACGAATCCTAATCAGTATTCTCGACCAGTACCTATAGTACCATACAGTAATTTAAAAATCTCAAAATAATAATTAATGAACGATTTCGTAAGGGTTTGTAAAAACAAATATTACGCATTTAATTATTAACTTAGAACTCTCAATTTTTGGAATGTCGTTCTTCAAGAGACATAAAACAAATTTTGTAAAAGAATATTTTATACTGTCATTATACTTTTAGAATAATAATGAATTAAAGTGAAGAAAACAAACATTTTAAACTGAAAACCGTGTTTTTCTCAAAATTGTTGGTTATCACATTCCACAATAACAGACAAAATGTTTTTCTTTTACTCGAATAAAAAACTAATAGTACCAAAACAGTAAAAAATAATTCCTAAGGTAATATAGGCGTATGTTTTAATGTAGTAGACGTTTGAAGTGAGATGTTTAGCGTGTGGGAGAGAGGTTGCCGGGACCCGGCTCCGTCAGGGATTTTTAGAAAAACAAAATGTAGCCGAGGAATGCGCTTATCTTACCCGCAAAACACAGATTTCATCGTCTGTCAATATTTACATTCCACATTAAATTAAACAAAAACAGTTGAACAAGACTGGAATTCTTTTACTCGCATACATGGGTGAATACTCCCAAACAGTAAAAAAATTATTTCCGATGTAATAGGACTATAAGGTGTTTATTAGAACTCCGGCTCCGTCAGGGATCTTCTTTAGAAAAATAAACTGTAGACATGGGGACTTTGTTTTGTTCTTTGAAAAAGATAGTAAAAGATTCATAAAATTCTTAAGACGTTATCTTTTTTACATCACTCACGAAAATAACACAATCTTTTTGGATCATTCTATGACGATTTGAATGTTAATTTAAGAGCCTCACATATTCAGGCCGAAAAAAGGTCCAAGATAGGATATGAATTTAAACAAATATGTATATATAAACTCTTCCAAGTCGAAGAGTTCATAAAACTAGTGTTCATATTTAAATTTTGGGTTCCTTGAATCCTTTATCAGAAACACAATGTTAAATGAAACAGATAATCAGAACCCAAACCAATAGTATATACATGTGTGTGTGTGTGTGTTTTACTTTTATTTCAAAATTTAATTTATTTCTAATAAAAAGGTGCCATTTCACTTAATTATATTTCATTAAAATATATACAGTATTGAAATAAAGTCATATACAACACTAACATAAGTATAATATACTGCTGCGGTAAATAACAATTATACTGTGTTTCGACTCACTTTGTTTCTTCATTGAAATGACATATTTTTTACAATTATTTGAATAAATCCAAATAAAAGCAATAAACGATGCCATTGTACCGGTTGATAGCTAAAAGCTAAAAATATTGGTTATTCGCCGCAGGCCTACACGATAGAGACAAAGAGAGAAAATATACATGAGTTATTTATAAATGATGAGACAAATTGTCGGAGACTGGATGTCAAATTAGTCATCAAATACTCGAATGTCCTTATCATTTAAAATGGGCAAGTTAAGAATGTTCAGCCATTCTATAAACAAACATCCTTCTAAGAATGACTACGTAAGCATTTACAGCATCTGTGGGCTTACTCATCATGTTCAGCCGCAGTTCACTAGACTAGACAGAGGCATAATTGTTCAATTTCTTCTAACAAAGTAGTTGAGGAACTATGGTTTTGTTTCAAAATATAGAAGTTTAACATTTTTACTAGATGTCCGTTTTAGAAGCACTATAGTAAAATAGTTATTTTTTAAAAGTCTTTAAGTTTAAGAATTGCGTATGCCTGATATTCCAAGAAGTTATTCTTCTATTTGGGCTCACTAAGAAATAAAATTAACAGTTGTTTTGTAACATTTCTAAAAACTATTAAAACAAATTAAAAAACTTTACTTATTTGGTTATAGAATTAGTATTATTTATATGGGACTGCTTAAATCTAAATAAACACATACTACTTACAGTTTAAAGTGTGTGTGTTAGTTACCGTCAAAAATCTTCAATTTTTTTGTTACAGAACATTCTAAGATGTTCGTATTATATTATTACAAATATTATCCACTATCCGTATGCAAATAGATCGTATGCAAAATATATTTCCTGTAGTATACATACCAGAAGGGTAATCCAGGTTCAGCCTAACGAACATTACCCAAATTTTTTATCACATGGGTAGACTAGAGATGACCATATCTAGACGTTTTGGATTACATAGCCCTTTGTTAGTAATGTATCACACCTTTATTTTTACTAAACAAAAATCAAACATTTCCTATTTATCCTCTACGCGTGTTTTCAGGGAGATATATTTTGGATTATTTATTACACATATGAGCTTAAATGAGAGAAAATCAAATTTATTGGAATATATTATGTTAGTCCTCAGAGCTTATAACACTTCATCTCTCAGGATTTTCATTTTAGTCACATACATTTTTAATTTTTAGGAGATTTTTACAACTAAGGATTATTCTGTACCTCACGTCACCAAGAACTAAATAATTTATCTTATAAATACGTATCGCGTTTGAAATATTTTAGTTCATACTTCCCTCTTCTATCTGACAACGACTTAAAATTTCAAGAAATGGTGTTAAAAAATAGATTATATTTCTGAGTAGAAAGAAACAAAAATATTGAAAGAAGTACATTTCAATTTAGCTAACTTCTTTCGCTTCTCCTCCTCCAAAGTTTTATACTGTTAAGACTACGTATTCTTTACTTGCTTTTTACTAAAACATCGATCCCATAAAGGTGTAGGGCTAAATAGCGGTGCACTAAAAGTTGTTTCAATATGTCCATGATAGTCCGTTTCAGCGAAAATGTCAAGTTGTAATCATTCCAGAAACAGAATTTGATCGGCCAGAAAGACAAATACAATAAAATTCTTACAATATTCTGGAAACAAAACAAAAACCCTTTGAATATTGCAACCTTACTGCTTGTATTGACTTTCATTTTATACGAACATAATTTATGACAACTGAATTCCCAATTCACCAGTAAATATATCGTTTATACCGCTGTTTTGAAATAAAACATGTATATCATACCATAATAATTTGCATGAGAGGATATGCTCAAAACAAATAATCCAAACGAATGTTGAATAAATTATGTAAATAGCCAACGCAAACAAGATGCTATGCTGATTGTTTACCTGAGCACCTGTTGGCTTCATAGCAAGCCCGGGATACACACTTCACTTCACCTCACAGCCTCTAGAGTTACTGGTTTGATTTGATAACCGAGCCAACCCAACACTCAAGGTCACCAGCTGATAACGCTGTGTGCTGCCATCTGTCGGTTCCCGCCTACACCTGTGTGCCCTAAATATCTAGTATCTCTCATACTATATTAAATATATAGTGCTATAAATGTGTGATAAAATAGGTGTATACCACACAAAAACCCTACACACAAAAAAGTTTAATATTTTGGTATAAACTCTTTTGCTGATGAAATTTGAAAATATACGATGATCTGTGCATTACCTAATAATAATTACATACTGTCATGCTTCTAAGTTCACATGGTTTTATAGCCTTAAAAAGCTCAACAAAATTAAATTGACGGGTTTGCTTACTTAATGACTTACATTAATGCATTAGTAATTCCTTGAGTAGGCAATAATGCAGTATAAATATATTTTAAATGTGTGTATTAGATAGATCAAAACATACCTAAGAGGAGAACGTTTTTATCATTGCTATTAGTGTCTGGGTACACTCACAGGAAAATATATAAGAATCAAAATAAAAATTGTAATCCAATGTAGTCAAAATAAAAACATCTTTATTTTATTTACATTTCCATACACTAATGTCACAATACATTAATATTACACAATTTTTTAAATGTATGATTCTAAATTATTAACAATTTAGTTTTATAAAACATAAAAGAATATTGATACGCTTAATTAATATTTTACTAAATTTGTCATTATCATATAATTTAGTATGGTCATTTTGATGGTTGTGAAACTCCTCCAAAAAAGTTATTCTCTTTGGACCTCCTTATGATGATGACAAAAATAGCTGTTCTCTATTAAATAAATTCACTGTAAAGTCCACTAAAGTATGAACACACTGTTGAAATTTAATAGAAAAATGTTCACAAATAAAAAAATTATGACAAATTTTTTGATACATTGTAAAAGTTATTTAGTTTTTCCAAGCGGGATGACCTTTACAAATAAAACCCAAAATTTAGGAGTGATGAAAAGAAAAACACTTGGGATGCAAACCCTTTATGCATTTTCTTCATATAAATGTTGATTTTCTTCTCATCCCATCAGCCTTTATGCTGGCTGATCTAGAAATACAGCAGTATATCCTCTGGGACCACCGGTAGGACGCTTCAGTGTAACGTTTGTTATGTCAGTTTTTTTAGAATGTCCAGTAAACAGGACGTTGGCACGTTATATATAGTTTTTTAGATGTCTGGATAGCAGAACGTTGGCACTATAAGGGTTAATAAGTTAATATTGATGAAAATGTCTTGAATTTTTGCCAATTCTATAAAAGAACATGATTTAAAGACATGATCAGATTAGACACAACTGGTTTTTAATATGACTTAGTTTGCTTAGACATTTCGGGTATATCTTTCAAGTAACAAATGAATTACAACATACCAAGAATAGTCACTTAGGGTATACCGTATTTAACTATCTGTGAATTTGATCGATACTTTAAGATGCCATGATTTTGGACATTAGATATTTACACATAGGCCTATTGCTTTCTGCAAAAAAAAATATGACTGAAACTATTTCAAATTTCTGTTACTAATTCCTAAATTATTTAATTTTAAACCATTCTAAAATGTGAAATACTATCAAACACTTTGCCATGAAAATTTCAGCTACTATATGTTTTCTATCAATTGACTCAATTTAAGACTGTTTGAAACTTATCTAGGCCGTTATAGTTGATTTAAATTTACGAAAACCACACTGCTTGTTATTAACCTGATTTAGTCATTGCAACACGTATAGGGCTGAGCTACACAGATGATCAGTTTTGCGTTGCTAAAATAAAGCATCATCTATGTATAATCCCAGGTGTTTGACTTTCTCGACTCATTACTTCTGGCAGCCCAGAGATATCTTTCTTTTTCCTACCTATAAATAGCTGTTGACTTTTCTTTTCATCTAATACCAATTCATTACTTTGACAGTACTGTGAAGCCATATCCATCACAATGTAAGATGCTACTTCTAAATCTTCAGGTAGTCTGTTTAAAAAAAGGAGTGCAGTATCATCTATGTAAATAAGAGTTGTGCAATAGTCACTGATGTAATGTGGGAATTCACTGACAAATATAAGGAACAAGATTGATCCCAACTCTGATCCTTGTTAGAACTGATGAGATTTCATCAAAGCTAACAGAATTTGTTGTTTTTAAGGTTTGATTAACATTGTAGACTTCTTGCGGAGAAGTTGGCCAAAGTACTAGAACACCTTGTATTAATGGTTGAGGGATATTTGCCAGTGCATTGTTATTTGGGATTGGTTCAGTAATACTGTTCTCTGCCACTTTTACAAAAAATTTGTTAAGTTGTTCCACAATTTTCATCCAATTTCTGTCAGTGTTACATTTATTTTAAGCTGAAGAGGCTATTTCTCCACGTCTTTGTTGTACCTTTCCCTATTAATAATTCTCCAGATTGATTTAGACTTGTCTTCTGAGTTGAAGTATATATTCATTGTAAACATTGTTGATGATTTTTACATCTAAAAAGACAATAGTGCAAGACTTTTCATTAAAAACATTTTTCAAAATGAGATTAATAACTGATTAATTTACATGTGTCAAAGACATGTTAACAAACCTTTTTTGATGACAAAATAGTCCACAAAAGGGATCATTTTAGCAATTAAGACCATCTCAATAATACACCTTCTGAGTAATATAGAATAAATAGTTATCGGATACAACTAATTAAAATAATTAGTATTTCTATCTTTACAAATTACTTTAGTAATTACCTGTGGCTTTACACACAATTTCCTGCAAAATAACAGTGATGCCATAGACATATCCTTTTTAACATGACGTACAAAATACTTCAGATATAAGTAATGGTGACTGAAAAATATTTCAATCTCTTGATCCATTTCAGGAACAGTTGGATTTCAAGTTTGAAGAGAACTGATTTACTCCCGACCCCTATGTTTTTTGTTTCTTCAATTACTGTAAATATTCAATCTCACAATGTCAAAGGAAACCAATTTCGAGTAATCTACATGTACACATTTACAATTTTATTCATTGAGTAAAAGTCCAGAATGGTCCAGAATAAACAAATTGGTTTGAATCTGTCATTGCTGCCATCTATAATAAAGTTAAATAATACTTGTCGGTTTTAAAAGATGGACCAAAGAATACTGCCTGACCCTACAGAGGCTTAGAACTGAGTTCCCTAACCATTATTCTATTTGCATCACACTAAAACAGCTGATATTTATTCATGCAAACAGGCACAGAGTACTGGGACACTGGGTATGTTATGTTCTAGGACTTGATCGATCAGCTGACAAAGATATTACCTATCTTTACAGTAATTAATGTTCTTTAAATTATTTTTAAGAGTATTTCAGGAATTATGCCTACGTTTCATTCTAATATATCTAAGTAATGTACATGTTAAATTTATGTTTAAATCTGACCACTAAGTTTTGTGTGATTGAGTATTAAACATCCAAACATTCACATAAACTTTCATATTTATACTATATATAGGATTACAGTTTTACCTATTTAAATAAAGAGAACAATATTATTCTTCATCATGATATTGCCAAGCATATTCAGTAATTTTCCAATGTAAACAGTTTTAGAGTGTTTGGTCAAATTCTATTCTTATCCATCTGAAAACACATTGAAAACTTAAGGAACAACACTATTCTTTAAGTTGATATTGCAAGCATAATGTGCAATTTTCCAAGGTTTTAATAGTTTTATAGTTTTTAGTAAAATGCTATCTGGACCATCAGCTGTCTATGGAAATGTCCCTTAAAATAAAGTGTTACAGATACCTTTATTTGTATAATAAAATCTATGCTATCCTCGGTAGGTATTGGTTCCCAGTAGTACTAGTCTCTACTACAACTATGCATGTTTTAAATATTTTTGTTTAAGTCTATGGATAAATTATTTTAACATGTAAAGCAGTTGAAAAATATTGTTTAAATTGATAGATATTTATTTAAAAATTTAGTTGTTTATTAGAATATATTATGTCAGACTATTTTCCCCTTTTGGTTACAATAAAATATTGACCCAAATCAGAGTTGTATTTTTGTCTATATTCTTGTGTTTTCTTGGATGTGCTGTAGAGCAAATTAAGTAATTTTAGTTGAAGAGTTTCCAAATGGCTTGTGTTGTCTTAACTTAGAGATTACTAATTTAAGTGAACTTTAATTCTTAAATCTGGAAATGTTTCAAGATGGTGAAGATTCTAAATAATTGAAAATGATATTATTAAGAGCCATTTGTAGTAGTGATAAATGACCTGTAGTTTAACCCCATAAAAACAATGTTAAATCACATTAACTTTATTTTTGTTACAGAACCGAGTTAGATGTCTTATTTTTACAGATGTAATAATTATAAAAATATGAATGCAAACACTTCAGAGTTTTTCTCATAAAAAATATAGTTTGTTATAACAATTTAAAAAACATGAAGTAAAAGAAATGTTTGAAAACCCAAATTAAAAACTATAAATTGTTTTCACCTTAAACAATTTTAATTGGACTTCTGGACTAAATCTTCTTGGATGGCTTAGAACTAAACTTGTACTGTTGTTGTATTTGGTGGTTGACAAAACCAATTATTATTTAAACATTCCAAGTTGTCCACACATCTTATTTAACGGAAAGAGGCAAAACAAGAGGTACTTTAAAACAAATTTCATATTGCCAATTGAAAGTACCATTGATTTGTTAATAACATGTACAAAGTTTTGAAGATTCATTGTTTTTGTACACTAAACATTTTTTATATATTACTTTAGTACAGATCATGAAATAGGAATTTTTATTTGAAATCCTTGATTTGTTGTCATATTCCCATCCTGGAAATATGCAAAACACTATAATGCAAGTTTTAAGTAATGTTACAAACATAATAGAAAACATCTGGTTAATGCTTGATGGTGAGATAACAGATGGAGGCTGTTATTTTATTCGCTACCCATAGTATACTATAAACAAAATATGGCACATTACTAACCTAATTACCAATTAATTGTTAGTTTATCTTTGCTTTACATTCATCTTTTATTTTTATTATGTACATCATCACCTGTTATTTATAAATAAACAGAATATAGAACAAACTATAATTATCTTCAGTACATTTCTACATGGACTAAACATAATTCCAGTATTAACCATAATGAGTCGAATATTTACATATTACTTTAAATTAAAAAAATTCACATTCAGCCATTAAAATCAGAAATTTTTATTTCAGAAGACAAACCTGTTTTATTAATAAATTTCAGTGCTAATAATGTTATGCTGTGAGAAGATAAGTCCAGTATTTCTATGATCAAGAATTGAAGTTTAATGATTGTCAAATATATAGTATAAATGAACAATTACAAGATGTATATATATAGTTTATTCATTACAATCTGAGACTAATAATGGCAAAACCCAGTAGAGCCCGAGTGTACACGGATGTCAATTCCAAAAAGCCAAGAGAATATTGGGATTATGAATCCCACACTATTACTTGGGGAAAACATGACAATTATCAGTTAGTCACTAAACTAGGTGGAGGCAAATTCAGTGACGTGTTTGAAGCTATGGATCTAACAAATGATGAAAAATGTGTTGTTAAAATTCTCAAGCCAATAAAGAAAAATAAGATAAAACGAGAAATCAAAGTTTTAAAAAATCTTCAAGGAGGTATGAACATAATTTATTTATTGGCTGCTGTCAAGGATCCGATTACACAAACACCGGCGTTAGTTTTTGAATATGTAAGTAACACCGACTTCAAACAGCTGTGCCAAAGTCTGACAGACTTCGACATTAGATTTTATCTTTTCGAACTGCTAAAGGCATTGGACTTTTGTCATAGCATGGGTATCATGCATCGTGATGTCAAGCCACACAATGTTGTTATAGACCACAATATGAAGAAGTTGAGACTTATTGATTGGGGACTTGCCGAGTTCTACCAGCCTGGACAAGAATACAGTGTTCGTGTGGCCTCCCGTTACTTCAAGGGACCTGAGCTCCTGGTTGATTATCAGACTTATGACTATTCTCTGGACATGTGGTCATTTGGTTGCATGGTAGCAAGCATGATATTCAGGAGGGAACCATTCTTCCACGGCCGTGATAATAATGACCAATTGGTAAGAATAGCCAAAGTGCTTGGCACAGATGATTTGTACAGATATTTAAAAAAATACAACATGCATCTAGAACCAAAGAATATAGATCTTTTAGGGTGGCATTCAAGAAAACATTGGGAGAAATTCGTTGACAAAAATAATAAAGACTTAGCTTCTCCAGAAGCCTTGGATTTTCTCAATAAATTACTAAAGTATGACCATTACAAGCGACTGACAGCTCGTGAAGCAATGGAGCATCCTTATTTTTTTATCATCACAAAGAAAGATACTGTTCTAAATCCTTCCTCAAGCTCCATCATCCGTACGCCACAGGTTAACAAAGCTCCAGGAATTGTTGGAACATCCATACAAGTACCTGTTGTGCCTCAGCCTCCTGTTTCCACTACCACAGCTGAGTCACCAACTTCCACGTAACATTATAGTAGTGATGATATTTTGTCAATATTCTTCTCATTCCTTATACAAATTCTTAGTTTAATTTAGAACTAATTTTAGCCTGGATAGTCATGAACATTGTGAGTAATATATGATTATTATACAAGCATGGTTTTTCTCATCTTGTGTGATATTACAAAAAGATATTTTTATGGCACACTTCCTTTTAAACTTTAGTATTATCAGGCTTATTAGTCAATTAACAATTACAAGTTGTACATGACTGCTGACTGAAGAAACAAACATTTAGCAGAGTCTGAACAGCGGTGTGAGGCCTATCACAGTAACAGTTAATGGCAACAGTTTTTTGGGATATGTGTGGTGCATGGGGTGCCATGAGGAATAACAATCAATGCAAAAGCTTACTGTGCAACTCTAACCCAACGATACAAAACAAAAGACACAGCAAGCTGACAATGGGATTTGGCTTCTTTATGTTTACACTAGGCCTCACACTGCGGTCCAGACACGGGGAATGGGAAGTTTTGTATAATCCATCGAATAGCCCTAACCTTGTCCAAGCAATTATTGCCTTTGTCCTTACTTGAAGCATCATCTTGGTAAGAACTTTGATAGTATTACAGTTTCACATAGTGGCGCAGGAAGCACTTCAATGAGGAGGGAGAAGTGAAAACAGGTATATAAGCTTTAGTTGTCAGAGCAGGTAACAAAATATTTCTTTGATGAAGAAATTAAAAATTTAGACTCAAGAGATAAAAGTGCTTAAATAATCAAAGTATCTATATATAAAAATGAAGAAATGTATGTAGGTCGTAAAAACAATGTTTTCTAATACATATTTTGGGGGATTTTATGTATAAAAAATGCCCTTAGCTTAAACATCCTCAGTATCCCTCATTACTGTAACACTTGCAGGCTGATCTCATTAATGTCCTTAGACCTTGGAAAATAGAACTTTGTTCGCTATTATGTAGGAAACAGGATTTTTCCGGACAATTTCTATCGTTCAGTGAAACACAAAATGAGTAACATTACATTTCGACATCTTCAATCTGATCTCTTCTTCAGGTAAATAACTAACCTAATACATAATCACAAACAAAGAATTATGTACCTATACTCTATACCCTTTGCAAAGTACAAAAGCTCCTTAACCCTTATAGGTTGCCTAAAATATGTTTAATTCCCTTAACGCTCACTGGTCGAAATATCGACCACTTGGAAAACTTCCTTGTGCACACCCAAAAATGCATTCAGTTTCGTTTACGCACGGTGGTTGATATTTCAACCACTTTCAATTAAGGTAAGTTTGGCTCATACGGATGGGCGAATATAGTCCTTGTCAGCACTAGCCATTCTTGGAATTCCTCCTGACATGTTGGGATATGAAATAGACGTGAACGGAACTTGTACTGCACTCTATCGAGATAAAAAAAAAAAAGTGGCTCATTCTGCGACCAGCGTGCGTCTAGGAATAGTGACATCAGAGAAAATCCTGTTTGTCATTATGTTTTTAACTGCAGCTGAGTAAAGGTGAGATTTTAATACATTTAAATTATTTACCATTGGTTGTGATATTGAGACTTTACATTATGCTTTGTTTTTAAATTATATTAGCCATATAGGCTCTTAAAACAAATTAAATATCACACTAAAAGAATTTTGTCCTAAATTATGGTAATTTTATAATAAAAAGTTTATCTTTATAGATTTTGAATTGGTGTTATACACTTTTAATGTGGATATTCTCCTCTAGAAGACAAAATTATCAGATAAGACGAATATCTTTGGGCATGCAAGTTATAAACAAAAAATAATGACTTTGCTTGAAAGTTTACATGACATTTTAAAGATAATTTTGTAGTATAAACAAATCATGTTATGGAATAGCCCAGAAATCAAGAAAATAGTGGTTAAAAATCTTTTATTTTCTTTTAGAATCTGTCATAGTCAACTCATCTATTTTGTATAAGTATATTTCAACTGAAAATAGAAAAAAACCAATGACACAACTACTTTTTTGTGAAAAGCTGGCAGCAGAACTCATTGGGAATTTCCGTAGTAGAACACCAAAAGCTAATACCTCAGTAACTGCAAACAAAGTAACTGGTAGAAAGGTAACGAATTTAGACCTTAATAATGTTGGAGAACATTTTCCAATTCCCACTTCTTCTCGTAGATGTGCAAGATGTAATACGAAGGAAAAATGTAAGCGCACAAGTATTGCCTGTGAGAAATGTGATGCAGCCCTGTGTCTAGCTAGCTTCGCCCCATTCCACAAGCCCTGAGCTATAATTTATATTCATTACTTCTTTTTTAATTAAGATATTTAAGTTTTTAATTAGGTTAGATTAAATGTGTTTTTCATTTCCAAATGACTATGTATTGATTAGGCCTATAGATATTTTTTTTCTTCTGAATATTGCTAAATCAAAATATGTTTTGATTTAATATGTACAGTATAATTATTTGGAGTTAAGTAGATTCAATTTTTTCTATGATAGTTTATATTATTATTAACTTGTAATTTTCTCTTAGCAAAAATTGTTTAAATGTAACATTGTTTACATTTAAAATTTATAATTTTTACCATTGAATTAAATACTTTTCGTTATAATAGTTAGTTTGAATTAAGCTGTTATATATATAAAACAGGGGGGTGGTTATTACTTTTTTGCTTTAAATAATTAAGGTTTTATGATAATCTTGGTTTATATTGGTTTGGATTACTGTTTTGCTTTAATAATTGATGTTTTTTTTTATCACAATTATGTTTAAAAATGAAACTAAGTTTCTGTTTAATGCGATTAACTTTTTGGGTTTAAATAAATAATGTTTATTCATTATTATTTGTACGTTTTTAACCCTATCCATAAGTGGTTGAAATTTTAACCAGTGAGCATGAGGTATTATGCATATACCTGAAAGGTCACTGGTCAAAATATCAACCATAGCCTAAAATATATCAAATAAAAGAAAGGATTTTTTAAATTATTTTTCCAAGTCTAGATACAACCCCAGTATTAAGTTAAATCAATAAAACATGTTAAATTTGCAAATTTTAGGGGTGTGCACAGAAAGAATTTCGGTGTGGTTGAAATTTCAACCACCGTGCGTCTAGGGATTACAAGTAAAAATAAAGCGTGCACAGAGCAAATAATGAGGTGGTTGAAATATCGACCAGTGAGCGTTAAAGGGTTCACTTCTGGCAGTTTTACACCTTCCAGTTGAACCTGCAATGGATATAGCAAATCCGATGTGTTATACCTGGGCAACCATATGAATATCTAGGAGCACATCACTAACCGCAAATGTTAAGATATTAGGATAAAAGGATTGACCAATAGGCCTAGTTTACTGTGGAGGATGACGGAGGAACGGGGGGGGGGGCTCTCTTAAACCTTTAACCTTTTTGGAAGACATGATGAAGAACCGTTCACTGCCTGCTTAGACTGGAAGAGCCTCTCATTCTTTCAAGGTGACGTGACTGTGAAATAATGGTTATAGCTACCATGGTGGAAGTAACAAAGGATTTCGGCAGGAGGTGGGGCCTACCCCCAATCTTACCCATCCTAAATATTCAGCAAAGGTCCTCTTAGGACTAAGTGCAATGAAAGATTTTCCCAGCTTCCTGTCCTAAACAAACAGAATAGGATGTACATGAACTCTTTCATTTTCTTAAACTGTAGTCTTGGACTTGGACAGACTGGCTCGTTGTGCCAGGCATTATATTGTTAGTGCCCTTTCCATGATAATCCCACCCCTCTGTTTTTCCTTCAGTGACAGTAAACATGCCATGCAATGTCAGGGAAGCCACATTCTAATATCTTATGTGCAATCACAGTTTTGTTCATTAAGTTGAATATTTTATTATAGTTCATTAATGTTTCAATAACATCCTTAATATATTTAAATGTGGTTTGATTCACTACCGATTTCACCTATAGTATAACATAATACTATTAATTGTTATTGTCATATTTAAGTAAACTACACATCAAACACTGTATATTTAATATTTTATAAATCTGCATTTACCAGAGGTTGTTCTGACTCTCATATAGATTTCTCACGTCCCTGAGGCCATAGCTAGTGGTTAACTATACTATATATATATATATATATATATATATATATATACATAAAATGAGTATTGGGAGTGCTGATGGTTTAGCACAGGTACAAATCCTGTATTTGACCTTCGCACTTTTTATCAGCACCACTGACCTGACCTTCTACTGTACCGACTCTGCTCCATATTCTGTTTGGTTTGATAAGATCCTTTCACAGGCCATGAGGATTGAAAAAATAAGGCTTAAAAGGGGATCGGTTTCTCCTAATATACAACCAAATAAGTCATTTTAAACACTCTCTAAACTAAAAACTTGTGTCCCATAAAATCAGTTTTCTTTTTGACAAAATTCAAGATTATGTTGTGGGACATTTCTGTTATGCCTTGTGTTGTATTGATTGATGACTAACTAGAATTGGAGTGTTGTTTTCTACCTGTTTTGCACAAAGAACTGTTACATAAATATATAAACTGTATACCGTTACAATTCCATTTTCTGTAAATAATTTCTTAATGGAGTCAGTCTTTTTAATCCTAAGGATAACCCATAGAACTCTCTTTTGTTGGGCTAGTAACCTATCCAGATTCTTTTTTGTTGTTGCGCCATATATGCTTATTCCATACAATAAGTATGAATGCACTAATGAAAAATATACGGATCGTAAAATTTGTAAACTATAAACCCTTGACAATTGTCTCAGTGCATAAATACCGGAAGAGATTTTATGAATAATATGGTCAACATGTTTATTCCAGGAAAGTCCTAAAAATTTGGTGTATTCAACTTGGCTTACTTCGTCTCCAGTTACATTGATGCCAATATTAATTTTGACCCATCATCACCAAGGTGAATGATCTGACATTGATGTTACACTTGATTTAGTGTGTTTATCATCAAGTTGTGTGATTTAAAACCACTTTTGTTTCAGTTTTTAATTTGAAGAAGAGAGCAAGATTTCAGTTCTCATTTATACATTTTTCCATAACATGTTATAAATGATGATAAGCATGTTAACTGATAATACTTCATGAGGTGTAATACGAGGGGGTACTCAAAAGTAACTAATAACATTGCCATGGGTGGGGATTATACAGTATGCATTCCTGCCGGTAAGCGTGTATAGCATATCTCTTTGTCAGTTTAATCTTGCCTGTGTTGTCGACCTGGCTTATTCTGTTCGGACATTTGCCATCGTTCAGTGAAACAAGAAAACAGTAACACTACGTTTCGAGATCTGCAATCTGATCTCTTCTTCAGGTAAAGAACTAACCTAATACATAATTACAAACTAAGTTAAAATAAACAAATCTTACTAAAGCGTTGTGGCACGCCTAAGTCAGGAATCACAACCTACATGTTGTTGTCAACTTCACTAACACTAAAGACATGCACTTAATACAAACTATACAAAACACTAATCATTAAAAGTAAACTACGGAAACAGGTCACAATGCGTCTTCACTCGTCTACTGACCACCTACGACTGACCAGAGGGACTAGCCAATGGCAATCGTGACGGCTGGCTAAAACAAGATGGCGGAAATACAAGGGAAGGGGAACAGGAATGGGCCCCTTTCGTTATTATTGGTTCATGCGAGATGAACTTCTTAAAACCATATTGTGACTCCGCATTGGTTTATTACAAATATCCGATCCGTTTGATACTTTTGGTTTTCTCTTTAGTTCATTTTTTTAGAATTGGCAACCAAAGCGGCCTAATCTCGACTGATGGTTGACTGATTGGTTGGTCTGCCAATTTAAATGTATGTTGCCTCAATTAATTTCCTTTTGAAGAAATGTGGTTCCCGGTGTATTATGTGGGCTTCATCCCAATTCATATGATGGTCTTTCGGACCAACAATGGTGTGCAATTTTTGACTTTTCTGTGAAAACCCTTTCTCGTGTTTTCTTTGTGTTCTTTTATCCTTAACGTTTAGTGGTCTTTTTGTCTCGCCTATGTATTCCCTATTGCAGCTACATTTTATACTGTAAACACAGTTTTTTTGGAATCCTGTGTGCCATTTTTTGGTTTTGTTTTTACGAGACTTTGTCTAAGAGTGTTGTGTGTGTTTTAAACGCGGTTCTAATGTTGTACTTTCTACCTACTCTTCTAAATTTTCTCCGATAATCCCGGCACATAAGGGATTGACATAAACGCAAATTTATCACAAATCTGTTTTTTCTGACTCAGGAATGATTCTTCTGGTTCGTTTGCACTTATTAATTACTAATTGAGGGTATCCATTGCTTCTGAGATCCGATTCAATTTTCTTAAATTCTTCTTTTTAGTCCCATCTTTATCTGAGCACAAGCTCTTTGCTCTATCAAACAACGAGTAGGCTACTCCTTCTTTGACAGATTTTTGATGGTTGGATTGATAATTTAAATATTTTCCTGTGTGTGTTATCTTTCGAAAAACAGTTGTCTTAAGGACATCCCTATCTCTTAATACACACACATCCAAAAAGGGAAGCTTGTTTTGGACTTCCACTTCCATTGTGAGGCGGATGGAAGGAGAAATACTATTAATGTGATTCAAAAAAATTATTTAATTCAATGTCTCCATGAGAAAAAAATAACAAAGGTATCATCCACATACCTCCACCAAATCTTCGGTTTGAACTGAGCTGAAGCCAAAAGCTTTTCGCTCGAATTCCTCCATAAAGATATTGGCGAAAAATAGGAGACAGTGGAGAACCCATTGCCATCCCCTCATCTTGACTGACGGTAAATTTTACCCTCTAACTCAAAATAATTGCATTGAGTGCATAGTTCTAACAGTTTCCATAATTACTGGCACGGGAAGTTTAGTTCTATCCTTTAATGTTTGGTCTTCTTTGAGACGTGATTTAATAATTCCGAGAGTTTCTGGAACCGGTACATTTGTAAATAGACTTTCGACATCAAAACTTACCAGTTTGTCAGTTTCAGTCAACTTTAGGGATTTTGACTTTCTCTACGAAATCCCTGGAATTTTTGATGAAAGAGTCAGTTTTTTTCCTACCAATGGCGTTAAGATGTCCAAGAGGACTTTAGACAATTCCCTGCAAGGTGAATCACGAGAACTAATGATGGGCCGAAGAGGGATGGTAGGTTTGTGGATTTTGGGAAGGCCATACATATGGGGGATTTTTGAGTGGTGAGGAGTTAATTTAGATCTAAATTTATCTGAAAAAAATTCTTTATGTTTTCTCAAGGTGTTTGCTACTTTGCGTTCAAATGAATCAGTCGGGTCTTTATTTAAAACTGTATATTTGCCAGTATTTAAAGTTTCCACAATCTTTTCTTTATACGCTACTGAGTCAAGTACCACAGTAGCGTTGCCTTTGTCGGCAGGTAAGATTTTGACCGTGTCGTCTTTCCCAAGGATCGACCTGGCCTTTTTCTCCTCTATTGTCAAATTGGGTTTTGTGGGAGGAATTTTTCTGAGTAAAAGACTGGCCTCACAACGAAACCGGTCACCCCTGTTCCTCAGGTAACTGTGAAACAGCCGACTCGATTCCAGTTACGAAATCCAGTGCCTTTACCGATTTTTGTGCCACAGAAAAGTTTAAACCCTTGGATAAGACTGATATTTCCGCTTCATTCAGGATTTTTGAAGAGAGGTTGATTACATTTTTATTATTTGCATCCGTATTCACGTTGCCATCCTTAGGCAAATCACATTTTTTAGGCCTAATTTTTTCCAGTTTGGAGATTTTATTTTTCTTATCTGTTTCAGAAACTTTTTATACATCTATTTTGGATGCTTTCGAGAATGTTGTTGAATTCTGTACCGATCAGTGTTTTTAATTCAGTTTTTTTACACTCAATACTATTTTGGAGGAGGTATCTTTCACGATGATGATATGCAATTCTTTCTTTAAGTTAAGATTTAGAAGCAGAAGACAAAATTTTACTGGCTTTTCCTACTATGAAAAGGAGTAGCCTACTCGTTGTTTGATAGAGCAAAGAGCTTGTGCTCAGATAAAGATGGGACTAAAAGAAGAATTTAAGAAAATTGAATCGGATCTCAGAAGCAATGGATACCCTCAATTAGTAATTAATAAGTGCAAACGAACCAGAAGAATCATTCCTGAGTCAGAAAAACAGATTTGTGGATAAATTTGCGTTTATGTCAATCCCTTATGTGCCGGGATTATCGGAGAAAATTAGAAGAGTAGGTAGAAAGTACAACATTAGAACCGCGTTTTTAAAACACACAACACTCTTAGACAAAGTCTCGTAAAAACAAAACCAAAAAATGGCACACAGGATTCCAAAAAACTGTGTTTACAGTATAAAAATGTAGCTGCAATAGGGAATACATAGGCGAGACAAAAAGACCACTAAACGTAAGGATAAAAGAACACAAAGAAAACACGAGAAAGGGTTTCACAGAAAAGTCAAAAATTGCACACCATTGTTGGTCCGAAGACCATCATATGAATTGGGATGAAAGCCCACATAATACACCGGGAACCACATTTCTTCAAAAGGAAATTAATTGAGGCAACATACATTAAATTGGCAGACCAACCAATCAGTCAACCATCAGTCGAGATTAGGCCGCTTTGGTTGCCAATTCTAAAAAATGAACTAAAGAGAAAACCAAAAGTATCAAACGGATTCGGATATTTGTAATAAACCAAATGCGGAGTCACAATATGGTTTTAAGAAGTTCATCTCGCATGAACCAATAATAACGAAAGGGCCCATTCCTGTTCCCCTTCCCCTTGTATTTACCGCCATCTTGTTTTAGCCAGCCGTCACGATTGCCATTGGCTAGTCCCTCTGGTCAGTCGTAGGTGGTCAGTAGACGAGTGAAAGACGCATTGTGACCTGTTTTCCGTAGTTTACTTTTAATGATTAGTGTTTTGTATAGTTTTGTATTAAGTGCATGTCTTTAGTGTTAGTGAAGTTGACAACAACATGTAGGTTGTGATTCCTGACTTAGGCGTGCCACAACGCTTTAGTAAGATTTGTTTATTTTAACTTAGTTTGTAATTATGTATTAGGTTAGTTCTTTACCTGAAGAAGAGATCAGATTGCAGATCTCGAAACGTAGTGTTTACTGTTTTTCCTTGTTTCACTGAACGATGGCAAATGTCCGGAAAAATCCTGTTTCCTTCACAATCCTTCCATCGTCAAAAATAACCTTTAAACAAAGAATTATTCTGTTCATTTGCAGTAATTATTTTGCTGGTACTGTTTTATTCTTGTTTCATTTTTTGTGATGGCTTAAGTTTAAGTGAACAACGTGCAGCTGTGAAATTTCATTCTGTTCAGTGTAAATGCTGCGGAAACTGTTTTAATGTTGAAATGGCTTACCAAACCGACACTTTAGAAATTTCAGTGTACAACTAAGAGGTTTGCTCAATTTAAAAATGACGTTCATCAATACTATTTTTGTAAGTTTTTATAAACATTGTATAAAAAAGGGGAAAAACAAAACATTTGATTCAGTTTCCATAACCTCTTCTGTATGTGCAGTTAGAGATGATTCACACTCATCATTACATCAGAACTTTTAGATTCTTATCCTATAGAGAATACAATGACTACCTACCTATCAACACCTGTTCTGTGTAGACATGAATCCTGATGCAATTACAATACTGTTTCAAAGAAAATTTATCTTTATTTCAGGTATAGTATAAAATATACTGTAATAAAATACAAGTACAGCATAAATAACAACACCATATTTATATAAGTATTTTATTTGCAAATTATGTCATTAGACTAGCTCACACAATAAGTAAAATGGTGCAAACACAACACATTTTTGATCAACCACTGGGTAAAATACTTATATTTTAAATTTATTGTAAGCCTAACCTACTCTACATATATTTGCTGTAATGGGAATGATGCGGTAGTCACATACTTCAAATCTGGATCCATACCAGAACAACCCCACCTAGAACAAATTATTGTTATATTAATGTTTAACACATGCTTAAAATTATATCTCAGGTTTGAACAGCTGAAGAAGAGGAAACTACAAGTACTTAAAAAGTAGTATTTCAGTTTTTGAAACAGATAATGATGGCAGTTGTCTGATATCCTGTTTCTTTAAAACCCACTATGTTAATAACATTTGAAAATGGATGAAACCATAGTTTTATGGAATTTCTATCCATTTCTGATTCTTTAAACAGTGATATAAATGCAGTCTATGATACTTTAATTCACAATTTATATAGCCTAGACATTGGTTTGTTTGTAGTCATGTCCTGAGCCACCATCACATAGTAACTCAAAATCAACTGGTTGAAAGCCCAGCCGAAACAGCCAATTGTTGACTACTGACAAGTAATGTGAACATTACTTTTGATTTGTATCATCCTCAGATTGTGTCCTTTAAAATAGCAATGAAATACAAGATGGGAAATAAAAATCCTCTAATTAAAATATAGATTATTTTATTGACATAAACTGTTATATGGAAACTCATATACATAATACTATAGTTGGAGCAAAGATTGTTTACACTGTAAACGAGTAGATAATTAATATTCTCTGTGAAAAATAACACAATTTACTTTTAAACAGTATAATAATAATATTGCAAATAAATGGTTCTAATGTATAGAGGCACTCTTTACAACTGCAGTATTATTCATCCTTAGTTACACTGGATGATTGGGCAATCTTTAACACGTTCAATGCGGTTTGCGGTAGATCATACTGGCAACGGCTGCCTCGCGCCACCAGGGACGCGCATTGACGTAGATCTACTGCACAGCGCCATTGTTTAGAGAAACCCAGGTCAGTACATGTGACTCTCTAGCACTCCGTCGTGTAGGGTTGATCCAGTTTTTTGCCGCTCGTGGGGATATACTTTTCCCGCCTGTTTTTGTGGTCGGCCGTTTCTCAGTTTAGCGTTTTGGTGGTTAGTATTTTTTTAGACTTACTTCAAATTTTACCGCTTTTTGTTGTGTGTTTAGTGTTATTCTTATTATACAATAGACATGGATTTTGCCCTCCTGGAAACTAGTGGAATCCCCAGATATAGACGTCAGTTTTTGTGGGCTTAATAGTGATTCTGATTATGAAGACGACCCTGGTGTCATGGTTATGCTCCGGACCTACCAGACGATGAACAATTACTGACGACTGATGAGGTCCCAGAGGTCGAAGACCCAGACTATGACGTAAGACCACCACAATGGAAGTCCTCAAACATATTGGTATGAAAGATGTTACCGGTTTACAAAAGAGGAAAAGTTTTTAGTCCCTCTTGCCTAATGAGATTTACACCAATCAATTTTTTCCTTGTTTGGCTGGTTAGGGTGTCTTGGATGTGATTTTTTTTGGAGGGCATTGTGGCTAACCTACGAATAGATTACGCGTTGGAGTTATTCTGTGGACCTACCTACAAACCCCAGGCTCACGGAATTCCATAAATGGAAAGAACAGTTACCGTGAGAGGATCTCAAATGTTTTTATTGGCCTATTGCTGCGCACATGGGTAATAAGTACAATTACCCGGAATACAAGACTATTGGAAAAAATCTTGTAAGACTGTTTTTCAACGTGCTTCCCCAAATTCCATTGGCCAAGGGGACAAATTTCATGCTATAATTTTGCTGATGGCATTAATTTTGAAAGGTACCCTAACCCAAACAACAGAGCTTTCTAAAAGTACACAGTTTCTAATTGGACTACTTCAACAATAAACATGGACTCAATTTAATTTATCACTCCAAAAAAAGTTGTGCATTTGGACGACGGGGAATGGGTGTTTATGGAGGGGAAAAAAACGGTTTGTACTTTAGGCAATATTATAAAAGGGAAACGGCCATTAAGTAAACGGCATCTAAACTGTACAGTTTCTGTGTACCCCCATGGCCTAAATACTTCGATGTTTTTATGTTATTGCGGAACGTTTTAGTGATTTACGGTGGTCAAGGGGCATGCAGCCAATGTTGTATTGAAGCTGATTGCACAGGGAAACTCAAATTGTGGCCGACAGTTTTATTTATGGATAATTATTATAATAAGTTTTACTCTTGGCCTCAAGCCTGCTCCGTAGAGAATTACATATTGCACTGGAACTCTTCGGACTGGACAGAAAAATACGTATCTCCTGAAGTCAAATCGGCAAACCCTGAAAAAGGCGTGCAAACCCATCGCCCGCTACGCCCGAAAAGTGTTGTTGTCCGGCCAAATGGAAAGACAAAAGCGTTGTCTCTTTACATATCCACTGAAATTTGAAAATGACATGGGTGAATTCAATTAATTTGAGCGTGGATTGGAGAGAACTAAAACCACTACCAAATGTTCATACAACCAAGTTTATGAAAGGCGTGGACCGCAGTGACCAAATTGATGATCATATTATTCCCTTGCGAGAAGGAAAACACTTGCGGTGGTATTTAAAAGATTTTATAGTCCACTTAATTCAGGATGATGTTTAGTGAATGCACACTATCTCTAATAACGAATCGGTTCGCACATCAAGTGGAGAAAACAAATATGCCAATTGTACGACGATCCGTCTGGATGTTATTGACAAGCTTACTCCCGGACGTTCCCGAGCCTCCTCGACCTCTGAATCGCCGCCGCGTCCCGTCCATGTACCCTCACGGAATTACAGAAAAAGTGGGCTTGGTGGAAAAGAGAAGTAAACCAAAATAGGTGCAGAGATTGCTATGCAAAATGGCAGAAAAGGAAATACGTGATGTGGGCAGTGTTTAGAATGTGATGGACAGCCTGGGTTGTGTGGTCCCTCCACTTTGTTGTTTTGACCAATTCCATGACTAATGAAGGCGTACCTTGGGGAGGCTGGTTGGGTTTGTAAATAGTAGTTTTTAGGTGTTTTTTATCAATATATTTTTAGTTCTAATACTAAGTTGATTTGTTCCCAAGTATTATTATAAACAATGCGATAGTGAGGTCTGTTTTTCAAAAACAAATAAGGAAAACGGAGTGCGCAGCTATCCGAAGAGAGACTGTCCCCAGGAAAGCGCTGTGCGGTAGAAGATCTACTGCAACGTTTTCTCAAATAATGGCAAATTTCGGCTCTTTTGGTGTATGATGACCTATCTGTACCAACCCCGTGTCACAACAACTAAATTGGTAAGTGAATACTAATAAAAAAAAAATTAAGCCTCTAGCAACATACATTACTTAAATTTTTTAGGCAGAAGCAGCAAATGTGTTAACACAAAAGAAACTGATGTAGTCCCCTGTGCACCATGGTAGCAATAATGAACAATTTCTGTCATTTTCCCCTGCTCATATTTAAAATAGAGAACTTTTTGAAACTAATCTCAACAACAAGGTGAGAAAAACAAAATGCCATTGTAGACGACTTTCCGTCTGGAGGTTATTGACAAGCTACTCCGTACGGACGTTCTCAGAGCCTCCTCGACCTCTGAAGCGGCCGCCGCGTCCCCCATGTACCCTACACGGATTAACAGAAAAAGTTGGCTTGTGGAAAGAGGAAGTAAACAAAAGAGTGCAGAGTTTTGCTATGCAAAATGGCAGAAAGAAATACCGTGATGTGGGCAGGTGTTTAGAATGTGATGGACAGCCTGGGTTGTGTATGTCCCACATTGTTTTCGACCAATTCCGATGACTAATGACAAGCGTACCTTTGGGGAGGATGGTTGGGTTGTAAATAGTAGTTTTTAGTGTTTTATTTATCAATAATTTTTTAGTTTCATACTAAGTGATTTGTTCCCAGTATTATTATATAAACAATCGTTAGTGATAGTCTGGTTTTTCAAAAAACAATAAGGAAAACGGTGCGCGCTTCGAAGAGAGAGACTTGCCCCAGGAGCGTGTGCGGTAGATCTACTTGCACGTTTATCAAAACTGGGCTGAAATTCGGCTCTTTTTGGTGTTTGATGACACTTTCTGTTACCAACCCGTGTCACAACAACTAAATTTGGTAAGTGAATAACTAAATAAAAAAAAAATTAGCCTCTAGCAACATACAATTACTTAAATTTTTTAGCAGCAAAATTGTGTTAACAAAAAGAAACTGATAGTCTGTGCACATGGTAGCAATAATGAACATTTCTGTCATTTTCCCTGCTCATATTTAAATAGAAATTTTTGAAACAATCTCTATGTTTGTGCAATGATGCAACTACAGACAGAAATATGTATTAATTTACACAATATGCTTGGTTATTTTATGATTAGGTCTTACTACATAACACTATCATCAATCCGTAACAGTCCAGTGTACCTATATGAACTTTTGGATAAGTTGAGTTGTTGCAGAGAGTCATCATTTCTCACTTTATTATCTGGGCTGATACAGGTTAAATGAGATACGATCTTTCTGTTACCATCTCCTTAATATTTAACATTATACTATTTAAAAGTATTAATTTCATATTACATATTAATTTCAAAAAATTAATATTTACTAAAAATGTTGAAATAATAACTGTTAACATATTAATTATAAGAAAAATAGCAATGTTACAGGTCACCAACATGAAGAGATCAAATAAAAATCCTAAAATAAATTCTTTGTTTAAAGTTTGTTATTGATTATAGTAGGTTTGAAAAGATAATAGGATTTTGGATATTTGCCACCATTATGTGTACATATACGGCTCAGGAAGGATCAGCTGTTCTAGACATATGAAGTAAATAGGTTGCAGCCTATTCCTAGTGATATGGAATGTAACAGTGTTATTGAAATTGACAAACAGATGCAGTTGTTTTTTTCAAAATGAGACAGTGATGGATTTGTAACTGTGAAAAATAAAAGCATGCTCAGAAGTGAGAAGCAAAACAATCTCACTGCTGCTCGAAAGCCTGGAAAATATATTCTGGGCAGTGCTATCAAAGATAATAATATGCTGTGTTGTGTAAAAATACTGATATCTTTTTGTTTTTAGGTTAGTCCCTAATGTTGACTGTAATTCAGTCAAGCAATACTTGGCTCAGAGTGCTAAGTAAGGGAGATTATGAGGTCTCACAGTTGAGAAACAATATCCGGGGTACCAGTATTTTAAAATTATATATACATTTCATATATATATAAACTATGAACTCTGCTAGATTTTTGTTTAATATGAGCAAAGTAGACTTATTTGTTGTATATAATAGTAACCTAGATATTAATGATAAGTTTAACGTGTTCTTTGGTCTGTTTCTAAGGGCTTTAAATACTTCTGTACCAATAAAAACTAAAAGTATTGATAACAAAAAACCAAATAAAAAATTGTATTATGAAGGATTGGTAAAAAAAAGAGTTAGATAGGCTTTATTTTTATTTTGCAGTACCTCAAATAACAATGCAATTAGGGAAAAATACAAATCACTGAAAGCAAAATATAAATATAAAATTAGGAGAGCCAAACTATACTATAATAATAGTTTTATTACTGGATCATTGAATAAGTCAAAGGCATCATGGGCAGTTATTAATGAAGGTAGAAATGTAAATAGTAAGCCCTTTATATACCAGATTGTCTGTCTGCGGATATTTTTAATTCATATTTTATTAATAGTATAATTGAGGATATTAGTAAAAATGTACCAACTTGCCCAAATGACCACAATTTTTTCTTAATTAGAAATACAATAAGTAAAATGCCTCTAGCTGAAACTTTTACTCTAAAAGAATTCACTGTTGAAGAAGTTTTCTTAGCCATAAATAAACTAAGAAATAGCTTGTCTAGATATTTATGGAATAAATGCTTTACACTTAAAAGTAGCTTCTAAGCACATAAGTGAGATCTTAGCATACATTTAACTTATGCATCACACAGGGCTTTTATCCTGACAAACAAAAGCAAACTAAAGTGAAACCAATACATAAGAAAGGTCAGAAAGATTTATGTTCGAACTAGAGACCAACATCCATTATGCCCGCAAGTGTCGAAGGTCTTGGACCGTCTCATACATAGTCAGATGATAATCTTCCTTAAAGGAAATAATCTTTTATAAGAATGTCAACTTAATTTAAGGCCCAAGAGTAGCACTGTTGCAGCCACTCAAGCTCTAATTACAAACCGCTTTAAAGGTCTGGAGGTTTAGATCGTATCATATATCCAAGGCCTTTGACACTAACACACAATGTGTTGCTAGATAAGCTGTATTTTTACTCATTTGACAATGTTGCCATTCTTTTTTTTAGATATTACTTGGAAAATAGATGGCAGTCTGTACATATTAAATGGCTTTTTTTACCAATTCTTTGCAGACTGTACAAAGTGTACCACAGGGGTCTATACTTGGTCCGACCTTGTTCATAACTTACATAAACGATCTTCCAAAGCAACATCATGGAGCAACATGTAGAGTTCAGGGTATTAGTCCTCGGACAGCTAAATATACTGTTACCTCTAAATCAGATGTAATACATGACTGGTTTAATGCTAATAAGCTGAGCTTAAATGGGGAGAAGGATCAGGACATACAACTTTGCCTTCGTTCTGGTTCAGAGAGATTCTTTTCTTTAAATTTCTTGGGCTTCCATCTCCAGTCAAACCTTAAATGGCTCTCGCACATTGACAATCTGGCAGCAAAAATGTTAAAGGGTCTATTTATAATTAGATGATCGAGAGGGAATGTGTCTCCTGATGTTCTCCTTTGCATCTACTATGGCCATGTACATAGCCACTTGTCTTATGGAACTTAACTTTGGATGAATTGTTCTTATGCTCACAAATTATATCTGTTACAAAATAAAAGCTGTCGGTCTTATCTATGGTGCGGATTGGCAGGCTCACTGCAAACAATTTTTTGTTAGGCTACGTATCCTTACTCTATTGTCTATGTATGTTTTTTCGGTTCTTATGTATGTAAAGGAGAACTTGCAAAGCACAACTAAAGTTAGTGACATACATAACTATATAACAAGAAATAGACATAATATAGCATAAACAAGATGCATGTTTTCAGCGACTCAACTAAGCTATGTGTATCAAGAGATTCAAATGTACAATGCATTACCTGGAAAATTAAAAACTGTGACACCTCAAAGTTTTAAGATAGCACTTAAGGAAATTCTATTGAATAAACCACTGCATAATATTACAGATTTTTATGGTGTAATAGCTACACTATTCCTTAAGTTTATATTTATGTTGCAAATTGACGACTGCCACGCATTTTGTAAAATGACAATGACAATAAAGATTTCTGATTCCGCATTATACATTTTGTAACATAAAAATGGCAAATTTAAAAATCCTACTAAAATTAAATTTACCTAAAATTATTTTAATATCAAATAAATTTATTTTCTTATGAAAATGTGTAATAACACCACATAACAACTATGTGGGTATATAAAATAGTTGTGAGGTGAAACAGCTATTGTATTTAAAAAATAGATAATGATGCATTTATTGAAATGTGGCAATGGTATATTTCTAAGATCTTTATTTTTCATTGGGGCTTTTTCTAAGATCTTTATTTTTCATTAGGACTTTTCTTTACATCTAACAGAAACTGCATTTTTAAACATTTTGGTTGGGGACAACAGTTGTAATCAATTTTAAAGTGACCTTGGATAATATTTTTTATCTAGTGCTACTTACAGCTACTGATTTCATTGAAATCAGTGTAGATCTTAAAATTATCGTAGGTCTAATAATAATATTTTTATTTATTGATAAAAAACAATGGATGAGTACCCTGCACAATGTTTAATAACGGTCTCTGGAGGTGGAGCGAGAGGGTCTGCGTGGTATGCGTGACAGACTGCGTGAGCGGGAACGCGACAATGAGCGGCGGCGTGGGGAACGAGATCGGGACCTAAAACAAGCAAGCACTTCTGTTAAAATAAATCACATCTTTTCAGGTTTGAGGTTAAATCAATATAGCTATTTACATACTGTGATGCAACAGAGATTTACTTACACCTTGGTGACTGCAAATATTTGTTCAGGTGAGCATCACCATTGCAAAGTTGCAGGTTTTATAACATTCAAAACTACAAGTAAAGTTTTCCTTTCAGTAGAACATATCCTAAGTACATTATTAAAATTTCCTAATGTTCCAAAAGAAGAAATTGGCTAATACATACAGTGCAAACACTGCAAATCAATGAGTAAGTGATAACCTTGTCCAAAAGTTATAACAAATGCTACAATATTCAATATTGATTTCTTGTCCTTTATAACTACAATGACCAATCCTATATCTCATAAAAATGATATTAAGATTTACATGATTTCTTAGTAGTTAACAAATATTAAAACAAAGCAAAAAGTCTAATAATAAATTATAAGCAAGTTAATTTAGACTGATCAATAGTTATCTCATATTTCATGAATATGGAGTTTTTAAGAAATAATACTATTCACCATTCTCCAGTTGTATAATAATGCATTACACAGCTTAGGTTGTTTCACCTGAAAATCTCAACAATCATTACATAAAATATTAAGAATTCTGTTTAATCATACAAATAATCTAATCTTTAATTATTCTGAATACAGAATAGGTGGAGATTGGCACATTGAGCACAATATTACAAATTTAATAGTAACTATACCTAACTATGAACGTGGTTTCGTACATATAATAATATCAATACTATTTACTTTCTTTATAAGTAATTCTTGAATTTTTGTTTAGTATAATCGAAGAATAATTAAAAACTGAGATTTACTAGTGGAATGGCTGCACAAACAAAATGGCCAATATCTTGGTTTATTAAACCTGCTGGCCACAAAATGGCTGAATATTGTCAGCACTGGGTTAATCCTAGACATCAAAATAAAGATGTATATATTAAGCTAATAGCAACTTATGACAAAGATGTAGTAACAGATATTAAAAGAATTATCTAGGAAACAAGATTGTGTAATTATGCAAGATGTTGGAGATGGATGATCAGTACTGTGACAGTGGGTGACATTAACTTTAAGGAAATAATGCTAAGGAAACAGTAAGTTTATACAAGAAACAAAACAGAGAAGTTAACAAATCATTTAACTAGAAAGTGTAAGTGGATTGCCTGATCCTTAGGATTTATCCAATTTGTACTGCTAGAGGCTGAAACTGTACTAAACATAGTCATGTTTTCAATTTCATAGAAAGTATGTACTAAGGTACATATTTAATGGCTTACAACTAACATTCAGATTGTTTTGAGAGATTCATCACCTCACTATAAAATCTTTAGTTACCGTATAAACTTACCATAAACGGCTGCAGTTGAAAAAGGAAGTTCAGATCAGTTTCCTAAGGGTGAAATATTCTGGATGTGCATTACTGGGAGGGACAGTGTTGAAAACAGTGTTTTGCCCTTATGATAATTTGTTATCAAAACTGTTTGGTAAGAGATCTCTTTAAAGTAATTTCACGTGAATTTTTTGTCTGCAGTCAGTTTCCAGGAGGTTTTACACTGGAAACACTCACTGCTTCAGCCTTTGGCTGAATTGACTTGTGTCTTGCCCAAGAAGTTATGGAGTGCCGAGCGGGGTGAAAGAAGAAATGTTGCTAGATGCAAGATGGAATGGTGGGGCGATTCCCAGTTGTCGGGGCGGATGTGGCGAGGGCGGGCGACCCAGAAGGGGGAGGCATGACTGAACGACCGCCCTTCGAGAGGGCGATCATTCAAGTCGCCCATAACATCAGGGTACAGGTGTTATGAACCCTGGAAAGTTTTCCACATCAGTTTTTGCAATAAATTTTTTAACCTTATACTTATTGAACAAAAGTGACCCTCAGTAATATAAAAATGTTAAAAAAATTGCTTTACAGTAAGAAGATTTTACTGGATTAAATTCAAATTAGATGTTTAGAGATTAAAATTAATGACATGTTCATGTGTTAACACTGAAGAATATTTACTGAACACTGCCAACAAAAATACAATTTTAAATGTAAATATAATGATGAATATTCAAAACTCTTGATATTATCACAAATAATATTTGGTGAAAAAAATCATTTACGTAACTAAATGTAAAACCCTTGTTAAATCCCATTGGAAATAATAAATATTTGAGTGTATTTATATTATTTTAACCCTTTGCACGCCAACGTACCTATATTACGGCCGTCGGCTACTCAACCGAAAATCACCAACGGCCGTATTATAGGTACGTCACGTTTTTTTCGCCTGTAATTTTCTTATAGTTCATCTGATTGCCGCGAAATTTTGACTAATCGATAGTCGATTAGTTGCTTTGCAACCACAAAGTAGTTAATTCCTTTATGGACTGTTTGTTTGGTCGTATTTGAGCTTCGCAGCTCTTGGATTGTTTGGTCGAGAGTGAGGTTACGTTTGTGTTGCTGTGCGTTGTTTACGTTTGTAATTCTCTCATTACTTTTGTTGTTAGGGAATTTTTATAATGCCCCTTTTATTAGATTCATTGATACGTTGGGATTATACCGACCACACCCAGACATGAATCGTTATTTGACATTTAGCTTCAACTGATTAATAGAACAATATTTCGTCGATATAAAACAGGAATTGTCTTATCGCAAACCCCTCCCCATCCTCAGACAATTGACATTTAGCTTCTACTGATTACTAGATTAGCGTAGAACAATATTTCGTCAGTATAAAACTGGAATTGTCTTATCGCAAACCCCTCCCCATCCTCAGACAGAGGTCAAAGTCGAGCGGTCTAGTAGATAACGTGATTGCAGAGTCTCGCCGCCCGTTCCCTTTGTTGTACTTTCGTATTTTACCCCTACATTTCTCCAAACATAAAAATTCAACAAAAACAAACATTACCAAACAAAAACTAAACTCTTTATTGAAAAAAAAAACACACAAAACTTGTTTTTATTCTTGATCAAACTCCGCCACCCAAAATGCGGGTGCTTCCGAAGCTCGCGCTGATGTCAACGAAAGAAAAACATCCCTCGAGATAATATCTATCAGTAAAATTTAATTCTAGAGGGGCTGATCAGAAATATAAATTGAATTGTAATGGAAAGGCAATTATGTACCGTGCAAAAAACTTAAATAATCATGTGATGCCGAGCGACCTGCCATAATCGGGATTCTCGAGAAAGATAAGATAACAGCGACCACAATACGGATCACAATACCTGGAAATGCTTGTTGATTGATGGAATATTAGCTCTGTTACTCAATTACATGGTTTTATAACGTTCTAAGTTCATTGAAAAAAGTTTAAGCGAATCTGATCTCATCAACAATTGATAATCTTTGTAAGTTTGTAATTTTGTAATTAAAGAGTTGATTTTTCGTTCTATAACGTTTGTTTATAATATATCTATAAATTTATATTTTTGTGTTCTTCATACTGGTGTGGTTGGTATAATCCCAAAGTACTGATTTGTATAATGTCAAATATTGATTTGTGAATATAGTGTAACATTACATACAACGTCCATGCAACTTAAAAAAACTGTGCCCGTGTCACATTTAGTGAAAAAAATCACAACTGGACTTCTATATAAGGTAGGCTTTTGAAATTTTGTAATTCGGTTAAGGGGTAGATATGGATTACTGGGATGTAACAGGAAATCAGCCTAAATGGTTTTTGAAACCATTTATTTGAGCTAAAAAACATTTTTTTTGAAAATTTTATTTTTTTTTTCTAAATTTTTATTTTTTTTTATAAGTTTAAATTACATTTATGCAACTACAATTTACCAACTGAACAAGAGAATGTTATAAGCAAAACAATGGTAAAGAAATCATCAACATCTGTTAAAAAATAAAAAAGTTATGATAAATTTTGTGAAAGCTTGCAAAACTGCTGAAAATAAAATTGGCGTTTCTGGGTAGTACTTTTGGAAAATAGGCTGGCGTGCAAAGGGTTAAGTTACCAAGGACTTGATTATCCTAATTGATAGCCCATTGTATAACTAAAATTCTGAATAAGATTGTATTTATGATTGTAAAATTTGAAGTGAAAAGTGGTTGAAATTTGCATTGTGCTGTTCATATTATAATCTATGATGAATAGAATTAATTTTAGTATTTAATTTTTTTTTATGTTTGTGTAAAATTATAAAAAACTCACCCGAGCATCCCTGAAGAGATTTTGTGCATAAGTATTACTTGCTGCCACTACTTACGTACAAACGATACAGCTCACGTCATGCAAGTCTGACTGATGTAGAACAGCAACTTCATTTCATTTTCATTCACCAATTTCATAAAGTTATAATTGATGGGAATGCAAAATTACTAGTGACAAGCGACTGTTTAAAATGTGTTCTTTTGCATTAAACTGGCTTTGCACTGTAAACTGTGTTATTTTCTGTAACTAATAACTAATCTGGACATTCCGGATACATTTAATAATATAATGTTTCATCAGAGTTGATATAAATAGTAAGTGCTGAGTGAAAGAACCTTTGAATGAAAGTCAAACTTGGTAGAGAAACTCATCACTGCAGGAAAGTGAATTTCACTGCTACAAACTAATCATTCATTGATGAGGCTGTTATGGTAACATATGTTAAGCATTAGCAGTTGACAAAGTGGTGTGAGCTGCTAGTACTGTATTGTGCTGGACAGAGGAGAGATGTGTGACTGTTAACAGGTTAGGAAACAAGTCCTCTTGAGAGTTTTTATTAACACTAGACGTACAATTGCATCAATAAACATTTTTGAAAGAACTTTCTTAATAAGGGTTTAACAATTTTACAATTAATTTTTAGTGTATCTACAAGAGTCAACTCTACATGAAAATTATGAAGCATCCTTTACTGAGTAATGTATTTTTTATACAAAATATATTTAAATCAATGTTCCAAATTTTTTAGTACAAACCAAAACATAAAATTAATTTGTTTTGAATAACTGCATTCCCCTAGTATATGTAGGGTACTTTATAAATGTCAAAGAACCAAAATGTTACTTCTTACCAATTAATCCAAAATAAATTTCAATAAACAATAATTTAAAACATGCATATACTTAGAGAACTGACAAAAACCTTGAGGAACTTCTTATTTTTAATTTTTTGTAAAATAAAATTGTAGAACAAATAACTTACACAACTTTGAATATAACATCCTCTTATATAATATGTTAAATAAACAGATTAGCCTACATAAATAATCAAACTATTTATGTTTTTAATACGAGATCACATATTTCAATTTAGACTATCACATCCATGTTTAGAATTAGAACAAAAAAAAATTGTTTTGATTACTTACTTAAGGCTGACTGAAGTACTTTTGAAAACAACTTCCGTTTAAATATAGCAATAAGTATCCTACTTCTTTAGAACTTTGATTTGAAATACTTTAAATGCAGTAAGTAGAAACATCTTAAATCCATCAACACTAAATTGGTGCAGATGTCATGCAATATTACAATAACCTTAGTTTACGTACAATTCATGAATAATTTTGGAGTGAGCAGTTTAAATCTATACACCTTTTTGTTCTCTTAGGACAAGAAGTGGAAACCATTCATTGCACTTAGTCCTAAAAGGATCCCAGAATTTTTGAAATTATAGAATGACCCAAGGAATGGCAAAACTAACAATAGATATTTACCTTGCAGGTGCTCTTCTACCACCACCGCCGCCACCCGCCACCGCCACCACCACCACCAGACTTCCTTCGGCCTGAAGACATTTCTACTCGTACTCTTGTACCACACAACCGCCTGATAAAACATCAACACAACAACAATCAATCAATAAATTTCTGTATTAATTACCAAAAACAGAATAAATATACAGGCGATAATTAATAAATAAACCTAATCCTAAAATTAGTTAAATATTAAACTATTATTAACACAAAATACTATAGTTAGTATCCAAATAAGGATCACAAGTTGTCCAGATAATCGTAAAATGAGTTAAAAAAAAGGCTTACAATGTGATCCAAACTGGTGATGCAACCAAATTCCTAAAACTAATTGTCTCACTGTAGGCCGACCTAAGATCATGGTTCAGTTGGGAACAGCTCTTTGCATTGATTAATCTGATACTGTTCAGCGCTACACAAACAAACTGAACTGAACAGTGTTATTTCTCACTGCACTGTCAGAATACTAAATCTTATTCCGGCACATTTTCATCTATCTGACAACTCTATTGAATTTGTGCTGAGTATGAATAAGGTAGGTATTCAACACACCATGTGTCGTGTAACAGCTTTCGATGAGCTTGCATGCAAAAGTTTCATTGCTCACTTCATTCTCAAGATGTTACATGGACGGACAGATAGCCAGATATAAAGGAAAGAATTTGTAGATGGCTGGACATGTCCAACCTCATAACTAATTTTTGTCCACATAGTAATGAAGTTTCATGCAAAATCTAATGTCTACAGATACCTAGCCATATGATGCATTCATATTCATTAACTTATTTGAACCTACTTTTTTAATTCGGGAACTGTCATCTCATCTGGCTGGTGCTCTATGCTGCAACTACTCTTATTAAGAAATTGGAAATATATGGGTTAAATTAGGTTTCATACCAGTGTTTAAATAATAAACAATTCAGTGAGCTAGAGAGGGTATTACAGGGCAAGATTGTGTTCAAATCAAGAAGTTCTAATACAACTTAGTAAAAGCACTTATGATGTAACATGAGTCCTAAGAAAGTTTTTAAACATAAGTAGGCATACATCAGGTAGATATGATTTAATTGATCATGGTTAAGAGTATCTGAATTTAACCTGACTCTTATATCATGTTTTGGATGTGTAGAAGCATTTCTGGTTCAAGTTAATTATATATATACTATATACCCCAATCAAGAAAATACAAACTCATAGGTCTCGGAAACCTACTTCGCTGAAAAAGCATTTACCTCTAGCCCTTGTAATATACATTTCAAGTACCATAGTGTAGTTTGCACATTGTTATTACACTACTGATCAATATACGAGGGTCATTCAATAATTAAAGTGACAAACAGGTCTGGGGAGAAAACTGTTGGTAGGGTAATTTTGGTACTTTTTAGCTCAAAGTTGGCATCACTGGGATAAACCCTGATCAGCTGATTGATTAACATTGTTGTTTTTATAACCTCAAAAGTACATTTAATAATGGTAAGTCCATTTGAAAATTCCACTTTAGTTGAACAACGTTCTGTTATTAGTTTTTTTACTTGCTGAAGGTAAAAAACCAGTGAATACGTAGTAGGTCCAGAATGTAAGTTCCGTTTGGGAATACAATTAAAGTGTGTACAGATACAGAACAATTATTTATTGCACAAAATTCTACAACTCTTCAACTACTTTTCCACATAACTGCCAAAATTTTGCAGGCATTAGTCATATGATTGTTTTGTTTCGTGTTGCTCAGTAAGAATCTTTGGTACGTGAGCAAAGTTTACGAAATTTCAGTTTTTTAGTAACAATTTCATGAATTAGTGATCGTGAGATTTGAGGAAATTCCATACAGAGCGCACTAATAGTAAAATAGCAGTTTTCCTGGATCTTGTCATAAATCGCGTGAACCAGTTCTTCTGTAACCAAAGATGGACGCCCACTTCGTTCTTCATCGTGCACTTCACTACATCCTTCATTGAACTGTCGGACCCATCTTCTCACCATTAACTCATAGCATTTTGTCCGTAAACTTCCCAAACTTGCCAATAAATTTCAATTGGTTTCATTTTCCTAGCATTCAGAAAACGAATCATAGATCTGATTTCACAAGCCGCGGGATTTTCAATCAACACCGACATTGTAAACAAGCACAACAAAGCGTACGTGGCTGACAGCAATCTCAACTGTGATCACAGCGCTGCAGCGGCAATAAATTGAAATGGAACTTACTTTCTGGACCTACTTCGTATATACTCTAGAATGAATTGTTTGAATTGTGCAAATTTTTAAAAGTGGGTAGAACAATTCAAAAATGGCACAGACTCAGTGACTGATGAACACTGTCCTGTCCAACCGGTTATAGTTTCAACACCCTTACTGGAAAGTCGAATTGATGACATAATTCGTGCTGACCGCCGAATCACTATGGAAATGATAGTTGAAAAAGTTCATGTGAGTATGGGTACAGTTCTTTGACTGGTTTATACCTTCCAGTTGAACCTACACTGGGCACAGCAAAAACTGATGTGTCACTTAAATCTGGGCAACCAGGTTATGGATGTCCAGGAGCGACATCACTAACCGCAAATGTCAAGATTCTGGGGTAAAAGGTCTTGTCTACTGCAGAAGATGACTGTTGGAGTTGGTGGGGTTCGTTCCTTAAGTATCAGAGATTCTTGCTAGCCTCAACAAGGATGTGCCACCCCTTGCCTGCTTTGACTGGAGAGGTTTTTTCAGAGCTGGCCTCCCCTTCTTCTGGGGGGTCATGACTTTGTGATTAGTGCCCCAATTCTTCCTCATGGATCTTGATATAAGGCGGCCCCTACCCCCTAACCGCACACATCCTGAATATCTTGTCACTCCAGAAGCAGTGCTATCCTTATAGGACTAAGTGCAATTTATAAGCTTCTAGTACTAAGAAAACAAAAAATGGGTATAGTTCATAATATTATTAAAAACAAGCTGAAGTACCGCAAAATATGTGCAAGATGGGTTCCAAAGGAGTTGACATGGCTACATAAGGAAACAAGGTTGAGAAGTGTGCACAGAGCTACAGTAACGTTATGAAAGAGAAGGTGAGCACTTCCTCAACAAAATTTTAACATGTGACGAAACTTGAGTCCACTATTATGAGCCAGAATCAAAAAAGCAAAGCATGGAACACGGAACTTTTGAACAAAGTGAAGCCAGCCATGAGAGAGAAACGTCGTGGATCTTGGAGAGGTGTGATTCTCCAACTAGTCAATGCATGTCCTCTACTGCTCAAATAACCCGAGAAACCATTAACAAAATGGGCTGGGAAGTACTGCCTCACCCCCCTTACAGTCCTGATTTAGCACCAAGTGATTTCCACTTGTCTGGTATGCTGCTGAATGAGACATTGCATGGAAAGAGGTTCTAGGATAACAAGGATGTCAAGAAGTTTGTGGGAAATTGGCTCAAACGGCAAGATAAAGAGTTCTTTGCAGCTGGTATAAAAAAGCTTGTGGTCTGTTGGAACAAGTGCATAGATTTTCAAGATGATTATGTTGAAAAGTAATAAAAGTATTGTTTTGTAAAAAAATTGTTTTCTCTCTAGACCTGTGTCTCTTTAATTATTGAATTACCCTTGTACTATATACCCCAATCATGAAAACACAAACTCACAGGTCTCAGAAACCAACTTCGGTAAAAAAGCATTATTATATACTTCCGATCTAAGATATCTCAAGTACCATAGTGTAGTCTCGCCTTGTTATTACACTACTTATCAAACACTGTATACTTAATATTAATAATTTTTTAAAGGTTTAATGTCAATTAAATTTGGATTATGAAACAGAAATGCAATATTTCCTGAATTATAAAATGTTTCAGGTAAGTTTTATAATCTTTTTCTTGATATAAACCTTCCTCGGATATCAATAAATATTTAACAAAAAGGATTACCTGAATTGTTCTAGCCACTCTCAAGATTAGCCTTAACAATATATATTGCAATTCATTTTTATTTACAAGACTTTGTTATTGCCATCATGCTTCCTCATATAACCAACATAAACATATTCACTAACACACAGCCAAATCCTACAGAGTGACTTGCACATCATCTAACTCAATTTTGTCTATATAGAAATAAAGCTTCATGCAAATTTCAAGTCTATAGGTTAGTTCGTTTACGAGATATGCAGACACACGTTACATTTTTCCAGTCCCTATACATAAACCAAATAAATTGCATTTTCTTTTTTAGAGATTTTTTATTGCTATAATGATATATTCACTCTTATGTTTATCTTGCAAGACCACTACTTCTAACTTAAAATTCTTTTTATCCTTTTGTTAACTTATCTATTTCACAGATAAAGGATTAAAAAATAAAGATTCATTTACAGGAACGAAATAGAATTTTAAGCTATTATACCAACAAAGAACATGACATTTTATTGACAAGTACACGGATGGAATAAATTTTCTATTTAAAAATCAAAGTAAAAATTGAAAACCTTATATAAGAATGGAAACTACATATATGTTAACTTTTAATATTAGAATTTTATTGTAATTTCATTATTTTAGGCAATGGAATTTTTACAATAAAACCTAAACAGTACATGATAGTTTGTTCATTAGCCAATGAATATCAGGTTATCACTTTAAGAAACATATCAGTTCATCCCAATAACACCCCAGTCCCTTGCAGTGATGATCAAACGTTCTTTCTACTGTCAGATCAGAAAGAATGGAATCACTGTAAATCACCTGTTTAAATTACAGGTCACACAATTGAGCAGGTATGTTACTCAGAACAGGTTAGCACATCACAAATGCAAACGGGATGACCATTTCGACAGCACTTCTAGTGTTAATACTAAAGGAAGCCCCACTTACTGAAACCATCATCCTCTGCTGTAAACTAAGCCCAACAGTTAAGTTACCTTTTTCCTCCTATTTGAGATTTGTATATCCGTAGAGTTGTCCAGATGTAAATAATATGAGGGTCACTATGAAAGTTTAGAGACATATGAAGTTTTTGTGTTAGACTTACCAAACGTTAGGAGTGTTTAAACTAATTCTCTCCAGCACCAATGCATTTTTGAAGTTGGATTTTCTACTTGTTGAAAGCACCAGCTACTCGATTTTTGGAATGAAGTAAAAATATTTACAAATCTCATAAAAAATTTTGGCTTTTGAAGAAAAACGATGATCACACAAATGTTACTTGGCATTGAAGAATAACCAGAAGTCACACATAGAGAGTCAGGTGAATAATGTGTTGCTCCATTGTCTAATGCTATTTTTGGTGAAAAACTCTTAGTTTTTGTAACAGTGTACAGGCTTTGTCATAGTGCAAAATTAAAATCTTAATGTCAAATCCTGAAGAACTTGGCAAGCATTGATCAGTCTATCAAGTTGCTGTCACAATCCTCTGCCTTTCGAGCTTAATAGCTTTCACAAGTCCTAAACCCCTGAAGAAAACAGTGTACATTACTTCTTCACCGATCATTGTTTGTTGACCATTGGTTCATCTTCAAACAACCAAATGTGATCTTCACTGAGTTGGAACCTCATAAAATGGTACATACATCCTATCACCAGGGAAAGTTTTAGAAATAATCAGATGATCACCATTATTAAGCAGTTAGAGGGTCTGATGGCTGTTGTCATACACTCATGTGTCAAAGCTAGTGGCACCCATCAAGAAACAATATTATTGTGACTTTTAAAAGGTCATGCAAGATTATTTGCACTGCTATGGATTCAATCCCTAGGGAACCTTCGGTCATAGAATAAGTGCAGTGTATGTCCTCTTGGATCATACTGCATATGTGATGAATGTTTTCTCAAATGACGGCAGAATGCAGCCTTCCTGAACATTCATCATTTTGAAAGTAAACCACGGCCCCTTCAAAATTCTGTATACCACCTAAACACAGTAGTAGTGAAACCAATTGCACTTCTTTTGAGACAAACCTACTTGAAAATCATAGTCTAAAATACTCTCTTGATAACTATATGACTTCACAGAATTGATCATTCCAAACAGACTGCACAAGTACACTGATGAACCCAAGTTGCTGTCAAGTACTGATTGATTGAACAATCAGATAATAATAATAAGATTATTGCAGTATGCACTGTCTCCTGATATCTCAAAACTTTCAAAGTGACACTTATAATACTGTAAGATACTCAGAGTACATTCTACTGGCAGGTATAAACCACCCAGAAGTGAACCCTCACAGCGCTTAAATCTCACCTCTTTAATATTTACATATTAACCCAATATAAGGTAGCAAGATAAAAAAAATGTATTTATATACATCATACCATATGAAAATTGATTTTAGATTCCAAGTATACTTACAGCTATATAGCTAATTAAATTGATATTGAAAAGTATAAGAAAATAATACATAACTTTTTAATGAATAATCATACTACAATTTTTATACCAACCATCACTTTATATTACAAATTTGGAAAATAAAATTTGAATTGATAAAATAGCACTTATATTGTTTGTATTTACAGTTTTTTGTTAAATTTTATTACTATAATTTATAAATTAACAGAAAATATATAAAAAGAGTAAACAGTAAATATCCAAATATCAGTCACAAAATTGTAAAGAATATGTCTTTCCAAACATGTACGATCAAACACAAAAATAGATCAAAACTTTGTTTCTTTTTCTATTATAGCCTACATTATTAATATAAAGAAAAACAAAATGATATCATAAAAAGTAATAAAACACATGGCAGGCACAACTTTTGTCCAGGCATCACAAATTGTGATAAGAACGCCCATGTTAATATGTAGTATTTAGTATTTAGAGTATAAATATTCATTAGTATTTCAAAGAAAAATAGAGATTTTTCACACACAAAATAGAGATAAACATCCACAGTAAAAATACTTTATTAAAAAAGCCTACCGATCATAAGTGAACTGTTTATTATTGGTCTGTATTAAACCAGGACAAATAAGGACATACTGTAAATATAAAGCTTATTACAGCTGAATTGCACATTTTGCTATACATACGTTCCATCAAGACCTCTGACAGCATCTTCTGCATCACGGGGATCTTCAAACTCAACAAAAGCAAATCCTGGAGGATTACGTGCTATCCATATATTTCGTAGAGGACCATATTTTGTGAATGCAGATTCTAGTTCATGTTTTGATGCAAAACTTCCCAGATTTCCAACGTACACTTTGCATGCAGCATCACCATCTCTATTCGACATTATGGCTGTTAACAGAAAAACGTTACATTAAGTATTAACTATAGCTAATGTTAGAAAAGGCAAAAAAGAAATACATATGGTTTGCATATAACTTTCAAATTTTTAAATATAGCTTTAATGTCTAATTCTGAACTAATTGATTTCATACATCCTAAAAATAGAACAGAAAACCATTAAAAAAATGAATTTACCATAATTATCAAAACAAAAATAATAATGTAACATTTCCTCTGTACCCAATATTCTGTATTTGAACCCAAAGAAAAAAGTCAGGAGGAGGTAGGTCTGGGTTGTTGTTGCCCACATGATTGTACCAGATCTAATTATCTATCTTCTTTCGAACCTGACGTTCCACTGCATGAATACAATTACTGTTCTCAGGAGGGGTAGAGCAAAATCTAGTTGAAGCTACATTAGTCCTTTCTCCACCAATGATTTTCTCATTAAAAATCAGTTACTCCCTGTCAAACATTTATATTATTTAGTCTTTCATTAGACCACCTCACACATTTACTTTTGATGATTCTTGCTGAAATGTATTGTTTCATTCACACGCCCAATGTCTACAATCATAGTAACTGACAGTCATATTATATGTGGAAATTTGACACTTCAATAAACATTGCAATATTTTCTGTTACATAAGACTATCATAATAATGTTTGCAAGACATTTTACATAGAAATAGCCAAATTAATATTATTTTTTCATAAATATACTAAAGTTCAAAAATATCCTTTTCACCTTGAATTTTTATCCTGCACGATAGGCCCTGTGTTAGGTTGAATAAAACTAAGTATTGTTAAAATAAATGACATGTTAGGAGTTATAATGGTAGAGTGCTAGCTATTCTCCAAGGTTACCGACCTAGTTACACTCAAAGATTTAGTCAAAGTCGGAGTACACATAGATGAGGAGGAGGGGGTAGATAGATTCTTTCTAATCATCGTACAGACTGCTTGTGACTGGTTTTCTGAGACTACCTTAGAGTCTAAATACTCCAAAAGAGTATAAATATTTGGTTTTTTTAACTAGTTTTTTGTATAGTATAGATTGTTAATCTTTGTTATTATGTTATAAGAAAAAGCAGATTCACTCAGTCTCATTGCAATGAGTATGTTGTGTCTTATGTAAGGAATATACCACTTCACTCATGAAGAACACACTTTTATACACTGATTAGTAAACATTCCATTCAAACTACATTGCCAGAGAGATTAAGGCCCAAAACCTAAATTGCTGTTACAAAATAATAGACAGGAAAAGGACAAGATCTGACAAGCAACATAAACCCTCTTTTACAATATTTCACTAAAATACAGACAGAGTATATCTAATAAAATTGACAAGCTAAATGTACACTTCTTAACTCAAGTGAACCAGACATTGTAATTCTAACAGAGCATGGACAAAAAAAGGAGACATTAGACAACACAAGACTCTTAGGATACTCATTGGTGGCAGCATACCGTAGGGAATTACACACCAAAGGAGGTGTAGCTCTTTATGTTAAAGAAGAACTAGAAAACAAAACTCAGATTGTTGACACTCAAAACATTTGTGTTGAGATGCTCTGCGAAGTGACAACATTAAAGATTAACATAAAGGCATCATTCTATATCACAGAAGTTTCTAGAACAGGAAATAACGTGGAAGAAGGCCTGGAGGTTATATCGGAAGCTCTTCAAGCTTTTCTGCTCTTGAAGCAGAAAAACATCAAACACTCCTCATCGATGATATAAACATAGACTGCCTCAACAAGAAAAAGGACTCTAGCCAGCTGACTGACACATTAGCATCTTTCAACATGTACAGAACTGACTTACCTCCATCCAGAATAACACCTACTTCGATGACCTCAATAGACAGTGTGTGTACCAACCTCCAAGAAGAGATCAATGTTGAAGTTTTGAATACTGGTATCTCTGACCACACAGGACAACTGTGTACAATATCCAGAAACAAAATCACATCCTCACCCAAAATGACTGTAGAAAGAAGAAATATGAGAAACAGAAACCTACTATGGCTCAAAGAATTACTGAGACAGCAAGAGTGGGAAGATATCTACAATACTGATGACACAAACGAAACATACAAGTTTAATAATGTCCTAAACCAAGCTTTAAATCAATCCTATCCAGTAATAGAATCAAGATATAGTAAGCAGAAAAATCATTACCTTTTGAATGACCCAACTGCTCTACTCCTAAGACAAAGATTTACATCAGGTGAAACTTTGTATAACACAACAGGTAGAGAGGATCACAAGAGGAATGCTGCATTACTAAAAAAAAGACTATGACCTAAGACTCTGATACCTAAGACAACAAGATACTGCATCTAAAATTGCTGAGGCTGACAATAAAACAAAGGCGCTCTGGAATATCATAAACACAGAAAGAAAATCAAAGAATGAAAAGAATCTACCTATTAAATTTGATACAGGAGATGAAGTTACAACTAACCCATGGTAATAATGGCGAACTACCTAAATAATTTCATTATTGATGCGGCTAAAAAGATTATAGACATGAATGGACTACACAAAACTCACACACTTCCATCACCTGAAAATATAAACTTAACACCATTACTACTCATGCCAACCCAAAGTTTAGAAATGTCAAAGATTATTAGGTCACTAAAAACAAAAACGTCAGCTGGGTATGATGAAATCTCATCAAAGACAGTTAAGATATGTGAAGACGAACTAATATAACCCTTAGTTAATATTACTAACGGTTATAATTTCTGGTTATAATTTTATCTAAATATTATCTGCAGAAATTAATAATTTGGAATCTTCCCGTCTGCATTAAAGTTCGCTAAAGTTTACCCTAAATTTAAGCAAGGGTGCACAACACAAGCATTAAACTACAGACCAATTTATCTTATCTCAACCTTTTCTAAAGTGATTGAAAAAGTAGTGTTAACTACATATTGAACATCTGGTGACCTATTCTTTATTAACACCTGACCAACATGGTTTCTTAGCTGGAAAATCAACAACAATAGCCTTGATTAGTCTTACGGAGTTCATAATAGGCCAACTTGAAAAAGGCAATACATGTACAGCTATTTTACTAGACTACAGTAAGGCTTTCGATTGCCTCTCTAATAAAAAAACTCCTTGAGAAACTGTCAACACTTGGCATACAAGGTACTTCAAAAACATGGTTCACCAGCTACCTGACAGGACGAAGCCAAGTGGTTGAATAAATCACACAAGCAGAGGGAGTATAAAAAAGATTAGATCAGTACCTAAATTTGTCTCACGCGGAGTCCCACAGGGATCAGTATTGGGTCCAGTTTTATTCATCCTCTTCACTAATGACTTTCCTAACTATATAAAAGACTACAGAAAACGACTTATGTATGCTGATGACACAGTTTTATTACTAGGAAAAAATTACCAAAAGATCTCGTAGTAAACGCATTTATAGCACTCAACATGGTGGTCATGAAGAAAATAGAATTTGGATATTATAAGATTAAAGGTCGAGGTGGCAAATCACGAATTTGACGTTATCAACGTATTCTGCTCATCCTCCTGAACAAAAAATATACAGGGTGTTTGAAAAGTATGGGTACGGCTTAATATTTTAAAAACCATAGGAGATAACATCTATAAACTTTGCACAGTGTCGTATGGCTATGTAAACTATTTTCCCTTGCTATTACCATGACATGCCAACCATGGGGGGACGGCCCACAGAGGAAAACATGGAAATCTTAAATTGAAGCATGGGTCGAGTGATACCTCATTTGAAAGAGCTCACTTAGTAGAGTTGAATTCCGCAAACCGCATCTCAAAAGGTTTATCCAATCAGAAATGGCGGGTTGTTTTAGGTACACATTGTGAAGTACATTATGCGCTGCCATTTCTGACTGGATCGTCGTATTCTGATGCGGTAGGCGGCGTTTCACTCTACTAACCAATGTGTTTTCACTGACTTTTTTTAATTAGCAAATTATGTCATAAATTTATAACACAATAAATAAAACACAATAAATACTGATGTTTTTTAGTATGCGCTCCTCTCCTGTGGGCGTTGGTAGTGGATGATCTCCTAAGCGAAGCAGAGAAGAGGGGAATAAGGCTACTATGATATGTGGACAACCTAGTGCTTATGATTAAAGGAAAAAACAAAGGCATGCTGGAACGCCTAATACAAACAGAACTTAACTTCATAAGTAACTGGTGTCATGAGGAAGGTCTGCGGATCAACCCACCAACAACAAATATGATTATCTTTACCAGGAAAAGAAAATTCCAGCTAGCACAACCTGTCCTGGAGGGAATCAGCATTAACCAAACAAAGGAAGTGAAGTAAATGGGATTAATCCTGGATGAAAAGCTCACTTGGAACTCCCATATTAGAAACAGGATATCCAAAGCAATAATGGCCCTTGGGGCCTGTAAGAGACTTTTTGGATTTAAATGGGGACTTAAACTCAAAATGATATATTGGATTTACGAAACCATAATAAAACCAATGGTCACATACGCTGCCTTAGTGTGGTGGCCGAAGGTAGAACAAACAACAGCTGCAAAAAGGCTACAGAGTCTTCAAAGGTTAGCTTGCTTAAGCATCACAGGAGCGATGAGCTCCTGCCCAACACTAGCAATCGAAGCGGTCTTGGGTTATACTCCTCTTGGCCAGGAGGTGATGAGAACAGCTGCGATGAGCGCAATGAAGCTTCTAGGAACAAAGGTAATAAATGCTACCTCCTTAGAAGGCCACATTAAAATATTCAATTCAAAACAATCTTTATTTACAATTTGTACATCATACATTATACAATATACAAATACAAAATGGCGTCAAAATTACAACTGAGAAGCTTATTAAAATAATGGTATCTAAATGATCACCAAATAATAATGGTATGAAGCATAATATACACTTAAATATACTTAATAAATTACATCGTATTGTCATTCAGAAAAAAACTCATCAAAAGAATAAATTGTTTTATGTAATAAATAATTTTTAAGTTTGAGTTTAAAACTTTTAATGTCATTAATATTTCTAATATTTTGTGGAAGACTATTGAAAAATTTTATACCTGCTACTAATGGGTTTTTTTTTCTAAATTCTAAGTTTACTTTTAGAATTGCAAACTGGTTTCGATTTCGGGTCAAGTAGCTATGAGACGAACCCAAAACAGGTAATCTGTCTCCAGCTTCCTTAACTGCAACTGCCGTTTCTAAAATATACATACTGTACACTGTTAGGATACCCAATTCAGAAAAATATTGTTTTACTGACTGACGTAGATCTAAATTGAGAATGATCCGTATAGCTTTTTTTTTGAAGAAGAAGAATACTTTGCAAATTTTGATCGCTAGTTGCACCATATAGTACAATACCAAAATTTATATGGGAGTGTATGTGAGCAAAATACACTACTTTCAAAACGTCCAATGTACAGAATTTGGATATACTCCTCAACGCATATAAACCAGAAGCTATTTTATTCAAAATTTTATTTACATGTTCGTTCCAAGTGAAATTTTTGTCTAATGTCATTCCTAAAAATTTTACATTGTCTAATTGTGTCAGTTTTACTTGAGAAATTTCTATATCAAGATCGCTTGAGCATCTGTTTTGCCTTGTATTAAATAAAATATAATTAGTTTTTTCAAGATTAAGTAGCAAATTTTTTTTTGAAAAGTAGTTTTTAACTGATGTTAAATTACTTTTGGATTGAGTTTCTATTTCTTTTAGAGACTTATTTGAAATTATAAGATTCGAGTCATCCGCATATAGGCACATCTTACCAGCAACAGTCTTCGGTAATCCAGTAATATAACATAAGAATAATATAGGCCCAAGAATAGATCCTTGGGGGACACCATTAATTACAAACAAAGAACATGAAAAGAATTTTATATTGGAAAAATTCCCTGAGGCTGAAATGCTAACCAAAGTATCAGATGCTATGGTTAAGAAATACTCCTACGCTCGGTTGGGTACCGGGTCATGAAGGTATTCACGGGAATGAAAAAGCGGACATCCTCGCCAAAAAGGGAGCAGAATCCACATTGGTGGGGCCTGAGCCAGGTTGTAGGATAGTCTTCTCCAACATTAAAGCTCTGGTCAAAGATTGGAAAAAGAGGACAAGACACAAGAATTGGAGTAGAGCCTCAGGTTTAAGACTATCCAAATTGTTTATCTCTCCTTACGCTAAAGGGTGGACAGCTCTCCTAGACCAGAATAAGGAGGATATAAGACTGATTTTAGGAATGTTGACAGGACATGGCCCTCTGAGGAAGCACCTTATGAAGGTAGGCCTTAGTCAGAGTAGCGAATGTAGACTCTGTGAAGAAGAGGAGGAGTCAGCGGAGCACATTTGGTTGGATTGTCCTGCATCGTAGAGACTCGGAAAAGATACTTGGGAGCAGATTTCCTCAGCCCCAAGGACATTAGAGAACAGGAGCCCTTAAATTTGATTAGTTTTTGCAAAAGCCTCGGTTTTTGAGGGCACAAATTAAAGTAAGGGAGGCGCAAAGGTCCTATTTAGGACTAAGCGCGGGGACAAACTGTCCTCTTCCCTCAGGAAGGCAAAAAAAAAAAAGGGGTATTCATGATTTATTAAGTTTTTTACACGGTACATAATAATTGCCTTTCAATTACAATTCAATTTATATTTCTGATCAGCCCCTCTAGAATTTGATATTTTACTGATAGGTACTATCTCTAGGGATGTTTTTCTTTCCTTGACATCAGCGCGGGGCAGCTGCCGAAGCCCGCGCTGATGGCCGGAGGCACTCGTCTCAACTCGATAACAACTAATTAATTTGTAGCTAGAAATTTAAGAAAAACATTATTCATTTGGATCAAAATTCTGCTCATTTCATTATTATTTTTCATTTACGTTTGCAAAGATGGCGCCTCATCCGATGACGTCATCACGAGGTTAAATCATGGTCACAAAAGGTCACGTGATGCCCGATGTAGATGTAGAACATGGAAATATTGCTCCGCGCGTGAACAGTTGTTCCATTTTTGATGTTCTAGAACTTCGTTATTTCTCATTTCCACCCCGTCAAACCTTATATTGTTTTGTTCTGTAGGACGATTCCAATAAGTTAATAACGCGAAACTCGTATTTTGCCACTCCGGCCGTTAATGTGACAATTACCTAGAATTTTGCTCCTGCAAAAAAAGGCACTTAGAATAATTATCACATTCTCTAATTATAGAGCCCATTGTAGACCCTTGTTCATCCAGAAAAGGATACTCACTGTTTTTAATCTGTTTATTTATTCATGTTTAGTAAATGTTAAATTAGGTGCCATACCTCTAAGGTCACACTCACATGCTCATTTTACCAGACATAGAAAAAATTTAGATTTACCTCTTGTTAGGCTAACTAAGTCCCAAGAGTCATTTTCATATATTGGTTTAAAAATGTTGAATCGATTGCCAGCTGATACCCACCGTGTTGAGTCAAAATTATTTCAAACAAAAATTTTTTGCTGGTTACTAAATAATCCATTTTACAGTATGAATGAATTCTTTACGACTGATATTGATATTAGCTTTTAGATTTTGACTGAGAATATTCTTGTTACATTCCTTGTTTTGTACTTGTTATTTATTGTTATACTATATTAATTGTTAAATTACATTTCTTATCATTAACTAATGTTAAATTTTATTGAATAACTATAGGCTAGGCTAGTCATTGTTTCTGTTAAATATGGCTATTGAAATATGCTTATGAAAGATCGATGCCTTGGTCTTAAAAAAGTAATATTGACGTCCAACTATACAAAATGTACATTTTGTAATTTGTTAAATAAATTCTTGATTCTTGATTCATGGCCATTCAATATTGCCATAGAAATAAATTGGTTGTCAATGAAAGAAAAACAAAACCGTTAGTACTAGGAAAATACAAAGAGGATACAGGGAGGCTGACTGAATTAGGAGAAGTCACCCTCTAAAAATAAAAAAATACTTAGGTATAACCATAGACAATGACCTCTAATGTACTCCACACATTGATTCTGTGTGCAAAAAAATCAGTACAGCACTGTATGTAATACGGCGAGTGAAAAGCATAGGTGACTTATAGTTACAGCAAAAGTTGCTTACTATACGCTGCTTGAGACACACCTCCGATATGGAATCATCGTATGGGGAGGCATTACAGCAGGAAACATACAAAGGTTACTGGTGCTGCAAAAACGAGCTATAAGAATTCTAGGAAGTCTTCAACACAGGGAAACATGCAGGGATTCCTTCAAACAACTTAGAAAACTAACTGTTGTAAATTTATACATCCTAGAAGCTGTGATGCATGATCAAAGCACCAGAGGCAGCAAGGACCTATGCACATATGCATCAATATAACACAAGACATACATCTGAATACTGCCTGCCTCGCCATAGGCTCACAACAACTGAAGAGAGTCCAAGCTATGCTGGGGCCAAGATGTGGAACGCACTTCCTGAAAACTTGAAAATGACGGGCCGGAAACACTTCAGACAAACCCTTAAGAACTAGCTACTGGATCGACCATTTTACTCACTAAACGAATTCTACGGAAGGAGGACCTAAGACCAACAAGACAACTACACCTAAACTTTTATTTGTTGACGTAATTACTAAAGTTAATGTTAATAAATATGATTTGACTTTGACATTGATTTGTAATACCTAACTAACATAAATAATAGTTACAAGGGTTTAATTACAAATTTTGTTTGGTTAATGTGCCAGTTACTAGTGTTTTGAGTTATTTGTCTTAGCAAAATCACTAACCCTGACAGTGCCAAAGTCCAGATAACTGGACATTTAAAGAACAGAATATGCTGAAGCACAGACATCTGGGTGATCGGATGTTTTCATAAATATAACTAATATACAATGTAATAAGAGTATTTTACATAAAATCACATTTAAAATGGACACTCTTTCCATTAAATTTATTATACTGCATAAACACAACTAATCAGTAAACAAAAAATGGTCTAATATTTTTAAATTTTAACTTGATAAAGATTTGTAGAAATCGTTAGAAACAAAGTGTTCTTTAATTGTATTTAAACCAAGCCCCACTACAAGAATTGATTTAAATTTAAATTAAAAATCCCACAAACATTATTAGGTGAGTGTGAGATTGACTACTTCATGAGCATTTAACCTTGAAATTTGTAAATAAAAAAAATTATAGCAAGTTTTTTTTATTTTCCTTGTAGGCTATTTTAAGAAGATAAAATGTTAATATACATATGCAAAAAGAACAAAGCCAAAACAAAATTATAAGAACTTCCTAATAAATAACAGTTGACATTTTTTTAATCATTGTATAAGAATTACTTAAAATTAGCTCATGGAAGTTTTGGAAAACACTTCAATATGTACCCTTTGCACTTTTAACTAGAATTCCAAAAAAAAGTTTGGCACCGAAAAGGTGAAAATAATATTAAATAAATACTTTGTAATATTTGTTTGCATCTCCTAATAAAGTTAAATTGGCAACAGTGGAATTGCTAAAACATCTTTAGTATTAGAGCCTAACCCTTTTTGGTATCATGACCAAAAATTTATCCTGAAATTCATCTAAAACGCATGTATCCAAATTACAAAGCGTTTGTTCTGGAGAAATAACCATAACAAGAGGCCCAATACAGATATAATTGAAGGTTTTAGTAAAAAAATTACCAGAAATAAATTGGCTTCAATAAAAATTAATATCAGCCAAAAATAATGTAAAGAAAAATTCTGAAAGTACATTTAAACATGAAACATATTCAAGAAAGTTAAAATTTGTTTTAAATTTGAAATAATTTTTAGTTTCAATGCAATCTACAAACAATAAAATTCCCTTAATCCAACATCTTATAATTCACCACGCAATCTCGTGTCGTCGCAACCGGAAGAGGACACCTTCCAGAGGAATAATAATTAACCGTAGATCCGCCACTAGATTCCCCCTATCCAAACCTAACCAGCTTTGATGACAAAAGATAAACTAATAATTTAGATATGGTTCCAAAAAGTTCCCTAACAATTAATTATACTTAATCCTAGACAACGTACATTCACTTCTACCCGGTCCACTTTACCCGATCGCTGCACAATGACTCCCACACAACCTCCACTCTCTGCTTGCTAACCTAGCAGGAATCTAGCAGAACCTGTCCAGAAGAATTCCGGAAAGTAGGAGGCTCCTATTGTTTAAGCTATGACCGCAACCACGCTTGGTAATCCGGCATGCCTTATATGGAAAAAGTAACATTTTCTTAATGACACAACACATCAATCATTTACGCAATTATGTTTTTTTTCTGTTTGTGGTTGACACAACATTTAATCAGGAATGGAGAAGAGGCTAGGCGTCATATTCAGCTGACTTTGGGTGATAACGTGCATAAATCAAACAATGGCGTAAATCACCCCAGGGCAGCGACCGACGCCACGAGGGAAACAGCGACCTTCACCAACAAGATCAGATAACTCAATTCAATTCAAAAAAACTTTATTCAACAAAAAATGTTTTAAACATTTTATCATTCCCCATGTGCACTCGCACGTGCGGGGTTATTATAATTTAATTGTAATACACTGTATTTTATTTGGCTATATAAGCAGTCTTTGTTGTACCACCATCTCCCTGTATTTGATAGGCAATATAATTTTATAACAACAAACTATACATATATAGTAACTTACAAGAAGGAATAACAATAAATTAACAATACAACTAACATAACAATAACAATTTAATACATAACAAATAAACTTATTTATAACTCAACTGTCATAGAACTGAATTTTATACATTCTAATAAATATTTAATATTTTATTGCAACCTTTCAATAAATAAGCATTAATAACCTTTCAATAAATAAGCATTAATAAATAAACAAGCTAAATTAACAATATAACCAACATAACAATAACAATACATAACAAATAAACCTAAATATGTCAACAATCATAGAATTTAATTTAATAACATTATAATAAATATCTCTACACTTCACCTCAACTTTAAATAAATAAACATTAGTAACCAAACAAGCAATGGGCATAGTTAAGTAACAACAGAATAATCATTGTGCACTGCAAATCATGGTTTTGATTGTCCTCTTCAGAATTGGCAAGGTACTGCCCCGGACAACATTCAGAACATTTGAATATTTATTAAATATTTCTAACAATTTATAGTTCAGTTGTTTTCTGGAAATTTCCCGTTTATAGAACGGCATAGCCAGAGTACTGGTAACGGATGCTCGAGTATTTCTGAGAAAAACCTTACTTTCAAACATTTCTCTATTTTTCACTGTAAACAATAATACAGAAAAAAACAGAGTTGCTGTAAATTTAAGATACCTATTTCCATAAACATATGTGATACACTTTCATATCTAGTCATATTACATATATTCCTAACAGCAAATCTCTGCATAACTAAATTAGTTCTAGTCATTTAAAATAGGAAATGTTAAAGTATAAACCTTTATTACATCAATTAAATTAAACATTTATTTTATTGTTCACAGTTTAACTTTAATAATAAAATTTTCATAGTTCAATCTTAATAATTTAATATTTTTTGCCCTTTTTATAAAGTACTTCTTAAATAACTTAGTATTTTTTAATTTAACTACTAACAGTAAAAGTCTCCTTTAAGCTTTAACTAAGCAGAGTTACGATTTATATAACCAAGTTAAATAATTTTCTTTAATTACTAGTAACCTGAAGACGCTTTCTATTAGACTGTATCACTATTTATTTCACTAATAATTATAGGTATTTTGCAGTATTTTCCTTTTTTAACTTTTAATTACATAACTGTCCATTTATTTTTACAGCCACAATTTCTTTTTTAAGTTTTTCATAAGGCTTAAGTCATTTAAAAATTATTATCTCGGAGTTCGTAATTTCCATCTGTCTGTCTGTTTCAAACAAGAATTTCTCGTTTCATTTTAAGACAGTTTTACAATTTAATTTGTCAATTTTCCTCGTATATATACTTATAGTTCACAATTGTTATAATTATTTTACTTCAATTACTATCCAAATTAGATTTTCTCATTTCTGGAACTACAGTAAAATTTCTTGACACAAGATTAGTCATTTTGCTGTGCAGGCACGTAACTGTGTAAGCAGAGTTCCTCAGATCTGGTTTTTGTATCACTCCGTAGATAACAAAGTCTAATTATGTTACTCTATGTTGTGGATATGAAGAGGTTAATATAGATTTTACTACTACAGTTAAGCAGGAATATCTCAGTGGTATGGTGGCCAAAAGTCCAACAGGTGACTGCCGCAAAAAACCTGTCAAAGGTACAGCGGTTGGCATGCTTGGGGACAACGGATGCCATGAGAGGAACACCAACCGCTGCTATGGAAGTAGTGCTAAACCTCCCACCCCTAGACATATTCGTCAAAGGAGAGGCTAGGATGGCTGCCTACAGACTGAAGTGCAATGGGAACTGGCATTATCACCATGCTAACAAGCACTCCACGATTGTTGACATTCTCAAACTGGATATTCTAGAAATAATGTCTGACAGAATGGCAAAGGTTACGGACTGGGAAAAACCATTTCAAGTCAACATTGTTGAAAGGAAGGAATGGTCAAAAGGTGAGCCTGACTACATGAAGAAGGCTCTAACCTGGTACACGGACGAGGCAAAGACTCTGAAGGGTACTGGGGCAGGGGTCTGGGGAGCCAGACCTAGGGTTAACTTATGCTTTAGCCTAGGTAAACTGGCAACTGTCTTTCAGGCTGAAGTTACAGCCCTTGCAGAATGTGCAAGAGTTAATGTGGAAAGGGGCTACAAAGGCAAAACCATCTACATTAACTCGGACAGCAGGGCTGCTCTGCAGGCCTTGGCCAACCATGACTGTAATTCGAAGACAGTCTGGGAATGCCATAAGGTCTTGAAATTGCTGGCGAAAACCAATAAAGTTATTCTAACTTGGGTGCCTGGACATAGAGGAATCACAGGAAATGAAAGGGCAGACAGTTTCGCTAACTTGGGAGCCAACTGTCTTCTTACCGGTCCTGAACCAACGTGTGGGGTCTCATATAACTTAGCACGTAGATCAGTTACCAAGTGGATGGCTAACAAACACCTACAACATTGGAGAAATACTGAGGGAAATGTACAAGCAAAGCGGATGCTCAAGGGACCATCAAGGAACATTGCAGCAGATGCCCTTAGAATGAATAGAACGGAGATCAGAAAAGTGACTGGTTTTATTACAGGTCATTGGATATTCCGAAGTCACCTGATCAGAATAGGTATTCCAGTTCAGGAAACACTGTGCAGGAAATGTGGCGAGGCTGACGAAACAGCCAAGCACGTCATATTTGAATGTCCGGCATTACAGAGCAAACGCTCAAGATCCCTAGGTGTTCTTATGCATACGGAAGAGGGGTTGGAACAGGAAAGCATTGTTCAGATGATCTCATGGTTTTGTAAAGGCCTGGGATTTGATACAGTTTAAACCTATGAGAGGGTGCACAATAAGCCGGATGGCTGAGAGGCAACTACCAGGCCCTCTGTTACAAAAAAAAAAAAAAAAAAAAAAAAAAACTTAATAATTTCACGGGGATGGGTGGTTATGAGGTCTGCCGTTACAATTTTTTTTGAACTTTTTACAGCTTCCATGAATTTATATTTATTTATATATATTTTTTTTGTAATCAATATTGGGAGCAGTAAAAGTCTCATTGCCTCCTATGCGCAACCCCAAACACACTTCATTAACATATCTTTAACTACCTCTATCCTATTGATTTATTTTTTGTTAAGTTATAACTTAAGGCAATTAGGGATAGAGAATAATTTGTATTGATAAATGCTATTAAAACCGACATTATTTAACATTTCCCTTATAGTCGACTATTCAACATAGTATTCTCCTATATACAACTAGGCTAAAACTATAGCGAAGCTCACACGCCAGTTAGTCAAACTTTATTTATTGCTATAAATGCTTATCTCTGTGTAATTTAGTGTTTGTGTATGGTGTTTCGTTGATAAATATTACTTGTATTTTCGAGCATGCGTGTTAATCTACGACCATACAGTATAATGGTCAGTTCTATGTATATTTATTTGTATGTGTTAGTTATATAGAGTGGTTATCCTATCCAAAAATCAATCGTCATTTCCAATCCTATCTGGCCAATTAACTTATCATAACTCTGAGCCAACAGAAGTTTTTTTTTCTTTTCAGTTATTGTTTGTTGGCTCATTCATTCCTTCTCGATCTGAACTCTCAATTTAGGAAATACTACTCGCCATATGTCACCAAACAATCTTGAGAAACTAATAGGGTAGATAAGTTTAAAGAACTGTGTTAGCATACCAATTCTCCTCTTTTCCTTGCCTCTTATGACTGTACGCATTAGGAGACCTCATCATTTAGATTTGGATTTACATTTTCAATGGCCATATCATCTTTTCACCACCTTTCCTGTATTTCAAATATTGAAAGAAAATGAACAAAAGATTTATATATGTTCTTCCATAGAGGTCATGGGGACGTTTCACTCCCTCTCCTTCTGCGTCCGGTGGATTGGCTTGTTGGTAGCAGGCTTGTCTCCTGCTGCAGGGGGGGGGGAGTAAGGGGAACAGGACTAGGATATATTCTAATGAGTTACACAAGAATAAAATATCCTTAACCCATTAGCCTACTTCAACGAGACCATCTCGCCGCTAGCGCTGTGCACGGTAAAATACTTTGACAAAACCATCTCGCCACCAAGTAGTTCGCCTATTTCTCACAAGATGTCAGCACCATTCAGTCCTAACTTCGTTTCTGTGTTCTATGCAATAATGGGAATTGAATAATTTAACTTTACAGCTTGGCAACACTGCAGTTGGGGAAGGGGAACATAAACAGACGATTGGAACAAGTAAACAGCGTGTGTACAATGGCGCGACATGGAGCTTTACGTAGTAGTGAAATTGATTGTTATATTGACAATGACGGATTTATTTTAAGTGAATCTGATGGTGAAATCGGTTCTAATCATGTGGAAGAAGAGTGGAGGATTGATGGTGATGAAGAATTCAGCAACGGTGAGTCTGACAATGCTCTCTCAGATATTGATTTTGAAGAGATGGACGTAGGCCTAAACAATGCTGATGATCCTATGAATGATTTACATTTACAGAATGTTGAAGACGTTATTAGCAGTGTGGCTTCTGGTGTAACTGGATTATGGAATTTTCCAATATGGAATGACGAGCCAAACGAACCTAAAAATATTGTGTTTTTAGGCAATCAGGTAGGAGTAAATATTCGAAATCTTGACCAAATAAAATAAATAAAATAAAAATTAACCAAAATTAACATTAACTTACTATTTTTAAGTCGACAGTATTTGTATACTTAAAAACATTGTAATAATAAATAATTGTCAGTAAAAAATAAAAAGTGTTTATTTTGTAATTAACATAAAATTAACACAAACAAAATTAAAAAAATTAACATTAACTTTTTAATTTTTTTTTTGTGTGAAAAATATAGTTTAGGATGCTTTTATTAAATATCCCAAGTTTTATTAAAATCTAAACAGTACAACTACAGTAATGGAATTTTAAGTGAAATTCTCCATTTTGGGCCAAATTAATTGGATTTACTGTGGAGTTGAGAGGCTGGAAATACTAGTAGGCCAATGAGTTAACTTCTCGTTTCCTACTTGGCCTATTTTTGGAGGGAAATCTGAGTCTGATAATGGGACTGAATGAAGGTTGTGATTCTCAGTCAAACACGGTTTCCAGAATTCTGATTCCTTTTACCTAGATTATCTTCAATAATTCAAATACACTTTTAAGAAGCCCAACCTTAACTTTGCGCACTCATAGCCAGTTCGGTGCTGCCTGTATTGTCAATCTAGCTTGTTTGTCGAGCAAAATACAAAATGTTTGTTGCTCCTACTTGTGCAAGTTTTACTTTAAAGTGGTCATGTTCGGATTACGTCGAAACACTTAGTGTTGGAATTGAAATAAAATTGCTCAAATAGTTGGTGTCTAGTACATGTTTTATAACTATACAGGTTTTTTGTTATTTGACTTTAAATATTTGTAACAAAGTGTCTGTTTAATATTAAAGAAAATAATACAATTTCTTTTTCCTCTATCTATCCAAATCTATGTGCCAAATTTTATTTCCTCAGTTTAACCCTTTGGCTGCTATGCAACGATATGTCGTTTTTGGTAACCATGCCGAAAAATGCTATGCAGCAATATATCGTAGTTGGCCTTTTTTCCGAAAAATGCTATGGAACGATATTTCGTTGTTGCAAATTTTTTTTTCCAGCTCTAAATATTACGTTATTTACACGCGGATTGCTGTAAACGACAATTGAATAAGTTTACTTTTTCTTAAAAATAATAACAACACTTGTATTTGCTGGTTTTTTATAGTACACTAACGGCAAAAACAGCTGTGATCTAGATAGCACAGGGTAAGTTTTTTGTGTTTTTTTCATTACATAAGTAAAAATCTATATTTTTGCATGAAAATTTCAGTATGTACTCAAAACAACATATGGTTTTAGGTAAAAATGTATTTAAAAAAATAAAAGTTAAATTTAATTATGTTTTTCTGTGTCAAAGTTAAAAAAAAAACAAAAAATTATTTATTTATTTGTTTACATAGTTTTGTATTTTTCAAAATGTATTATTTTTTATTTTCTTACATATATTATACTACAAAACAAAACATAAATCAATGAAATAGGTTAAAATTTGAGGATCTTATGATTTTTTTTAGTAAAACTCTACAAATTCGCCGTTTTAGGCTTAGCACTTTTGGGATAAAATCCGATAAAAACCTGAGAACTTTTGGGATAACATGTCAAAAATTCTTAGCAGCCAAAGGGTTAAATAGTTTTAGAGATATTAATTCTTTTATAAAAATACAAAATGGCGGCTAGCAGCTAAAAAATAGTCATGTTTAATAATAGTCAGCTACCTAATTCATATTTAGCCTGCCATGGATTTAACACGCAAGAGATCTGACAAGTGTATGGCAGTTTGCTCTAATTTTCAAAACGAACAAGGTTAGCAGCTTAGGAGCAAATCTCATCCCTTTTATATATATATATATATATAAATGACAAATATATGTATATTTTTGTTCAGGATGAGCAGAATATGTTAATAACATCAAATTCATGTTTGCCGGGTCGGCCCATAACCTTGGGGGAAATGAAAAATAACGAAGTTCTAGAACACCAAAAATGGAACAAATGTTCACACGCGGAGCAATATTTCCATGTTCTACATCCACATCGGGCATCACGTGACCTTTTGTGACCACGATTCAACCTCGTGATGACGTCATCGGATGCGGCGCCATCTAATAATAAATATAATAATAAATCATTTATTTCCCCAAAATAACAATCTTTGCAAACGTAAATGAAAAATAATACTGAAATGAGCAGAATTTTGATCCAAGTGAACAATGTTTTTCTTAAATATTGAGCTACAAATTAATTAGTTGTTATTGAGTTGAGACGAGTGACTGACGGCCATCAGCTGCCTTCGTGCTGCCAAAGCCCGCGCTTATGTCAAGGAAAGAAAAACATCCCTCGAGATAGTACCTATCAGTAAAATATCAAATTCTAGAGAGGCTGATCTAAAGACCTTTGGTGCTGCCCCGCGCTGATGGCCGGAGGCACTCGCATTTTGGGTGGCGGAATGTGATCAAGAATAAAAACAAGATTTGAGTGTTTTTTCAATAAAGAGTTTAGTTTTAGTTTGGTAATGTTTGTTTTTGTTGAATTTTTGTTTGGAGAAATGTAGAGGTAAAACACGGAAGTACAACAAAGCGACGCACCAGCTGAACGGGCGGCAAGACACTACAATCACATTATCTACTAGACCGCTCGACTTTGACCTCTGTCTGAGGATGGGGAGGGGTTTGCGATAAGATAATTTAAAAAACTTAATAAATCATGAATACCCCTAATATAAATACGTATATAAATGGACATTAATAGAGAACACTTACCATTAGTATGTTCCACTGAATGTACAGAAACTAAATAATCTCGTTTCGGTCAAAACATAAACTCTTCACATGCCCGACAAAACACTCCGACACACCAATTTACTACGATTGGTCGAACTAGTGGATGGTTGATCCATGATCGTCACGGACTCACTCGATTCAAACTACAGTACACGATATCTAGTGAAGCACTGACTTCTGCCCCGGAGCGTTCAGATAACAGATACGCTATCAGCCCCACCCGCAGATAATATTTACAGATATCCAAACACAGCATACAAACAGAACATCAAGAACTCAACTATTTATGTATTTACCCTCTAAAATCATGTTAAAACTTATTTGTCATTTGTACCCCCTAAAATATATATTTTTTTGTTCAGGAGGATGAGCAGAATACGTTGATAACGTCAAATTCGTGATTTGCCACCTCGGCCTTTAATCTTATAATTTCCAAAATATTGATTTTTCCTTTGGTATCAACTGCTTCACAGAGATCACGCATTTATGCAATGGCTAGGCTAAATATACTTAAAATGAACGGTTTGTGTTGGTGTATTCAGTATAAATTTCACTACAAAATGTAGAACTTAAAGTAAGTTTTCACAATGTGCAAACTAAATTATTGGTTAAAAAACTAAAAATTGTTTTCAATGTTAACCCTAGAACTGTTAATCGACAAAATTTTGTCGATCAATGCCGCTTCTGTAGTGTCGGTCAAACATTCCCTCGTATAATTACTTTTTATAATATACTCCGGTAACCTATCGATATAATTCATGCACCATTGGATTCGGGAAGAAAAATGCTAGGGAACAGATGAGTTTTATTCCTCTTTGTATTATGATTATGACGTAGCAAGCTTGTCATTTTGAACGTAAAAGAAAACGACGCAGTTTGTTGTGACCGCCATATTGCCGCTGCCGTTCTGTATCACTTTCGTGTCGAGCTGTGGATATTTGTAAGTTTTAATAGTTTTACGCGTGTTTTAGTGTCGTATTTAATGTGTAGTGTGTTGTTTGATGTCGTAGTAGTGTAAACATATATATTTTAGAATAAATTAATTTCCATTTACTGAAATATGTTTGAGAAATTACCGGCTTTGTGTAGGCTATGGCAAAATGACTTGGCTAAAATTCATTTCACATAGTTTGTTATTGTTTTCACTTACTAAACGTTATTTATAGCACTCTTTTATCTCTGAAGTAACTATTTATTTTTGGTAAACAGATAGTTTTCACAATAAAATATATATATTTCCTGTAATTTCTTTGGTTATATATAATAACTGTTTGGGTTATTCTATATTTTTTCAATATATTTAGTTATATTTATAGTTTTCTAACTACATAATATTTCCTATTACTTATAAAACATAAATTTTTAAATTTTGATATAGTACAAGCTTTAGAAACGATTTTATATTTTGCTGAATGAAAATTTTTCACAAAATTTTTGAATAATGGCAAAATTTAACTTTTTTTTACTTTTTAAAAAATAATTTATGGTAATTATTTCATTAGTACTGTATATTCTATTTTATTCTAAGTAATAAAATATGCAATATAACATGTATTCATAGATAAATGTATTAGCAAAACTTGTTTTACCAAAGTCTTACGTGTACACCCGATTTTCAGAATTTATACGCATCGCTGCTTTTTGTTCTATAGCTTTATGATGCTTTCATAAATGTGTATAATGTTTATGTTTTTCTGAAACTAGATAAAATTTGACACAGAATGGCTATCTCACTTATAAATATTTCTCACTATAACTTCATTTGCTAGGTATGTTCCCCCCCCAAATTTAAGAAATATTTTTCGTAAATTTTATATTTGATTAAAAAAAGTGTTTATTAGAAAATTTTTTATGGTTAATTTTACAATATAGTGCAATTCTACGTTTAATTCTGAACACAAAAATATATACTCTTATTTATATTGCTTTTATTTTATATTTTTAATAATTTTTTTAAAAAAACCTTGCGCGAAGCTCCAAAACAGGGCGACACTACAGGATGAAATGACTGCCAGTTCTAGGGTTAAGGCTTACTGATACTGAAATATTTATGATAGCCTGCTAACAGATATATATATCTGTTATATATATATTTAATACATATTTATAAGAATTACAAAGTTTGGAATAAATATCTGCAAGACTAAAACTGACCTTACACTTCATTAAAAGTGTCCCTTCTAGGCAAATTTATCAAAGTCTAGTTTTAAGTTTGGCCTTCATTTTATGTTCAAGAAAGGAATATTGATCTTCTAAAACGTAATTTGGCCAATACATACTATCGCTTAATTTGTTCATGAAAGTTGAACAACAGTATTATTACTTTAGAACTGATAGGCTAAGTAATAAATGTATAGTACCTTAATTCCAAACGAGTTTCACTCAATCAGCAGAATCTTGTTTCTACAAACACAAATTTTACAAAGTTTAGGGCTAAAGCTGGGCTATACAGTATTTACACAGTATAAAAAGTACGACTGTTGATCCTAAAACATAGAGAATCAAAAATTATAACAATAAGAGTCAAAGGCCCATGAAAATTAACTGAACTGTCAACAAGATCTAAACCATATTAAAGTAAAAAAATTATCCATATTATTGATACGCATATACAGCGTTTTTACCGATTTATTTATAAAAAGAAGGTTTTGTTGACTTAATGAAACCCCGAGGTAGTTATTTTGATTGAAGTACTGTTGGATGTGATTTGATTTATGTGAAAATCAGTACAACACGCAACAATATTAAACTGTTTCAAGATGTATGGCACACACACACACACACACACACACACACACACACACACACACACACACACACACACACACACACACACACACACACACACACACACACACACACACACACACACACACACACACACACTATATATATATATATATATATATATATATATATATATATATATATATATATACATTTCAATAAACATTGAATCACAAAAAATACTTGCTCCGCCGGGACTCGAACCTGGATCTCTCACTTGCCGGGTGAATGTGCTACCATTACACCACAGAGCCCTTATTTTTTTACGATTCAATTACTATATTGTATTTGGCCGTATCTAACATAAACTAACATATGATCGGAAGAACAAATATCTGTCAATTGACTTTTGTTAACATCAATCAAATTTGTATAAAAGGCAATTAATAGCCTTATTTAATTTTTCAATAAACATTGAGTCACTATAATTACACTGGTAAAACTAGACTAAATTTTGCTAAACCGTTTTACAACCAGATCATGAAATTGAGCTCTCATAACAAAGTGTACAATGTATAAGCATTTTCTTTAAGGGGTTCCGCCACTATCTTTTTACCGATTTTTTAATTTTTTAAACTTTTTCCAAAAAGTGTATTTTTTTGGCTAAGTATATAGTTCTGAATATGTGGGTGAAATTTTAACTCAATATGAACATTTTTTCATGTATTTTTTTAACTAAAATGTAAAACAGTGTACCTCTCTGTTTTAGCAGTTTTTCAATTACGTTTGGTTTATTCACTTATTCAATTATTATTATTTTCTTTACTGTAAATGTATTTTGATGAAATAGAACCATAGTAACAAAGTATTAAGTACATTTTCACAAAACAATAAAAATATTCATGTTTTTATATATAAATTTTGTATTTTACATGAAAATAATAAAGAGTGGTGAACAATTTGTGAATCAAAAGTTGCATCACTGCTGGTTGTTTCTTGAGTTTATAATCATTGTTTTTTATTATTATTGGAGGTTATGTTTCACTGTTAGTAAACAGAGTGACAACTAATAACAGCTAACTAAAGTTTATATAGTTTTTACTCAGTGAATTTTGAGTGGTGCTTTAGTTTTTTGACTTAGGCTAGGCATACCTTTTTTGCTTACTTTGTGCTCATATGGTAAGTAAATATGGGAAGAGTAAAATTAGGCAAGAAAATCAGAAGCAATTTGAACATAATGTCAGAGTTTCTAAAAGATTTGTCTACAGATGATCTTCTAAAAAGATGCTCCTCAGGAAAAACTCAAAACGCAAGCGAGTCCCTACATGGAGTTATATGGAGTAAATGTCCAAAAACAGTTTTTACTGCCAAAAGGAAGCTTGATGCCTTGGTGGCAGAGGGCATTTGCTTGTACAATGAGGGACATGCCATGACAATGACCAAGCTCTTTTCTAAGGCTGGTATTTCACCGGAGAGTAATACAGTGCGACTTGCCCAAAAGACGGACTCTCATCGTCTTCGCCTTCGGAAAGAAATAGACCCAGAAAAATACAAGAAGTACAGAAAACTAGTGAAAAGTGCACAGCTGAGAGAGGATTAAAAAATTTTTGAAGTGAAAACTTCTTTAGGCGCGTTGAGCGTTTTGGTAGAGGGTAAAATCCTTGGTTCGCGTCACCGACATGCTAATGATAATACTCTATGTAAAACAGCTGATCCCTATCAAAAGACAAACTGGTTGTTGTTCCAGGCTTGTGCAAGCCTACCTTTAACGTGGTTGTGTTTACTTGGATTGACGGAATTCAATAAAACAAGTACCGTTGGAATTGTAATGTAATTTTTCATTTAATTGGTGTCTAGTAAGTTTTTTATAACTGTACTGGTTTTTTCTAATTTGCCTTTAAAATTTTAACCGTAGACATGGCCGCGGACTACTAACCTGCATGAAAAAGTCAGTCTCGCTGTGTTAAAACTGTCCCGGCGGAGTATGAAAACAGACTGCGAAAATCAGTGACCTCTACGGCTTCCTCTCGCGATTTAAAAGTGAAGCCAATGTAGTACAATTTTTTTTACACTCGCCAATGGCGCAGTGTAGTGGGTACGGCGGCGGTTATCGCAAGATAACCAGATCAAGCAAACGCCGAGCGTGGCTGCTGCTTGGACAGGTGATCGCTGAGCGATCCTGTCCTTGCAAGCGGCCCGCCTGCCCGGCCATTGGTGGTGGTTCGGAAGTCACCTTTAAGCCGTTGGTCCCCAGGTTAAGTGTTAGAGAGGGCTTCTTAGCCCTAACTTCGCCTGGTAAAATAAGACATTCTTTACTTTTACTTTTTTTACAATTTTGTAAGATGCGTCAAATTAAAGCTCTTAATATTGGCAATCTATTGGTTACATTTTTAAATATTAAAAAAAATTTCGAAATAATTTTGATTATTGTTTACATTTTACATAGCGTTTACAATGACAAGAAAAAAAGTAGTAAGCGAGGATTTTTTTTTATTTTTTGGTCAGACAAAATTTGTCAGCGAGAAAGTTGTGTGAAAATAGATGAATATTTTTTTTGAAATTTATCATTTTTTTATTGGAAGTTTAGTTTAGCCTGTAGTAGCGTATGAAGTGATGAGTGAACGTTTCTGCCGGAACTGTAGTTGGCGCATTGGCTCACTGATACCGTATTAACTCAATAAATTAGTTTATTATGCAATAAAAATACCTTTACGAAAGAACCAAGTTAATTTAACAAATTTATTAGTCTTAAAAATATTGTGGGTTTAATTGTTATTGCAATTATATACTTTATCCGTAGCAATAACTGTATTATTTACAACGGTGTTAACTCACTTGTATTCTATGTTTAACTAACTATTAATATTGAGCAATTACAACAAGTATAATGATTGCATTGAACTTTTTTGCATTAAAATAATATTCTTTAATACCTACAGTACTTTTTTACAATGGAGCGGCGAGTTCCTCCACATCACTGGCGTCACTATCCTCTTCACTATCGCTGGTCTCAGAATCACCGATGTTTATTATAAAACTTTCACTAATACATCGACTATTTCTGACTGTATTATGTGCGCGTTGGACGCTTTTTGGATAAGTATAATTTTGTGAGTCACGTCAACAATACGTTATAGTAGCAGTACATCTGTATAATTTTTGCATATAGTTTTAATTACTCTCAACTTAATAGTTCCGTTTTCACTTCTATCGGCAGTCCCACGACTGCTACTGTTTTTTTAAATTTTTTTTTTTAAGTGGAGGGTGTTACATATGGTGCAGGAGAGTTTTAAAGTCACTAAAAACAAATGTTAACTTACGGCCGTTTTCTCAAAACTTAGATTTAGAGGAACTTGCTTCACATAAGTTTGAATAACTTTGTTACTATGATAGATATAGCTGTCAAATTTTTACCATAGTACCTTGACATTATAAAGAAGGTTTGTGTGTATAGGCAATGTAATACAAGCATTAATTCTATAAAAGTAGGAGAACAAAAAATAAAATTATAAAAACTGAGGGATTCTTTTTATAATTTTGTAAAATATTTCATAAGTAAGTTATTTTTTAAGTTACCAAGTTGACCATACACAGGAATATTCTTGGTAGTGTTAGAAACAAACTAATATCCAACTTTTTAATATAAAATTGTAAATAAAAAAAGTTATTTAGAATTTTTTTTTACTAAAAATTTTGTAAACATTTTTGAAAAGTTTCATAAAAACAAAATTAATTGTTGAGTTTTTGGTTTCAATGCATAAATCGTCTAATTAGGTCCTATTCAATAATAAAAAAAGTTTAAACACCTAAAAAAGTCAAAATAAAAAGTCTGAAATAGTGGCGGATCCCCTTAAGCAGAAATGAGAGTAAATTTATTTTTATTTATTTTAAATATTAAATGACTGTAGCGTATTAGTGAATTTACCGGATGGTTGTCATGTGATGCATACTAAAACAAAATAATGGTGAATAAAAAAGTTTTGCCTACTAAAACGATATTACCTTATTTGTTATTAATATTCAATTATTTATTTATCAAAGGTAAAGCCAAATTGCAACAATATATAACAAACAATAAACCAATTAAATACAACAAGAATAATGTGGAACACTATAAGTTTAGGAGGCAAAACTACGATTTTAAAATTAAAAAGAAATCCAGTGAAAATGTGAGAAGTATTCATTCACGTGCGATTCAAAAATTGGAGGACCATACTCTTAAAAGTGATGACACTTATTTTTTCAAAAAAGTCCAATTTAGAGGAAAGTTCATTGCCAAGGAGTTGGAGTCGAAGTAGAGGAGCAAAGTACTTATAGCACTCTATCATGTTACCTACGAACAAAGATGTCTCTAGAACGAGTACTAGTAAGGATGCGGAAATCGATCCGACTGAGGAGATGAGGGTAGTCAATAAAATGGTTAAGAAGCTTGAACGGAAGTGTGGCGTCCTAAAGTCGTCTTGTACTGTATAAGGACATATGAGTTCAAGAAAATTGGCAATGTCTTCAAATGGCACTTCAAGGCAGGGAAACCAACTCTCGTTTTAACAAAACGTAAAAATCTCCTTTGTATCCTCTCCAAAAGTGAAATATGTTCATTATAGTAAGGAGACCACAGTATACAACACTATTTAAGAACATGCCGAATTAAGGTGACACACATCATTGTGAGAGTCTATATACTGAATGCATTTGCAGGAATTCTGTAAAGGACGCTGAGCTTCCTGTTGGCTCTAGAATATACATCCTCAATGTGCCTCTGTGGACAGAAAGAGGTATCAAAGATAATACCTAGATCATGAACTTCAGAGCATCGAATAATGTGGTCACCTCTCAAGGAATAGTTATGAATAATACGCTCTTTACAACCTTAGAAAGACATAAGGCGACATTCATTTCTGTTCAAGGACATAGAGTTTTTCTCACACCATTGATTAACTCCGTCAATGTTATGCTGAAAATGGCTGTAGTCCCAAGTATGAGAGATCTTATGGAAAAGCTTAATATCATCAGCAAACAGCAATGCTCCCACATCGATAAGATTGAAGTTTGGCTATGAAGGTGAGTATGGCTGACCTTGTCGAAGGCTTTAAAGAAATCCAAATAAACACTTGACCTGACATTTTCTAGAAAAAGCAGATATAGTCCTCGTAAACTAACAGGTTAGTAGTTCATGATCGTCGGAACAAAAAAAGGTGTTGGTGTTCAGACAGGATATTTTAAAAGTAAAAGGAGTCATTGTCCAAGGTGAAGGATTCAATTAACACCTCAGCTAAAGTATTCTGTATAGCTATTGGCCTTTAGTTCGTTACCGCCTCAAAGTCACCTGACTTAAATATTAACACCAGAAAACTTTTCTTGAGGACATTCCCTTGGATAAAATTTTATTGAACAATCTAGCAAAGGCGCAATTGAATTTCATCCATGCTTGATTACTGAATGTAATATATCATCGGACCTACGTCCTTTTGAAGCATCCAGTTAAGCCAATTTGAACAGGATTTGATCAAGTGTGATAAAGCAGTTAAATAAGACGTCAGGCACACAATAATGTAATTAAGAGGTTTTACATAATCAGCCAATAAAATAGAAGCAAAGAAATCAGCGAAAAGTCACACATTTTTAGGATCATCAGTGGTGTTTCTATTGTATGCAATCGTACTTACAATACTGCAAGATCTGTTTAAGTTCTTAATAAGACTCCAACGCACCCTTGGGTTCTCGGGGAGAACAATCTCAACATGATCCAAATAGCCCATGTAACAGGAACCGCTAAGCTCCTCGCATCTTTGCCTCAACGACTGAAAGTTCAAGAGATGATATTCAGTCTCACAATTGTTACCAGAGTTCATGGCAGATTTGTACAATCTATGAAAAGTTTTGTCCTCTCGGATCAGTACTTTAAGATAATTGCTAAACTGGGAAAACGAATAGGCTATTGTATACGCATGATGAGCGGTTTACTGCTGTATATTGATAACACAAACGTTTCATGGGCGTATGATTCTTGAATAGTGCGCCCAAGATATTACAAAAATCTACAAAATTTTCTTCAATATCCGTTAAGCTAGAGCAGGAAGAGAAAGTATCATACAAAACATTTAGTATGCTCACCAGTTCACACCTTCTGTAATCAGGAACAAAATTTGTTTCTTCATATCCAATCTGATTAGATTCCAGATATAGCGAAAAACAGAGAGTAGGGTGTACAGCTTCCGCAAGAACGAATCTATAACAGGGGATATATAATGACTGAATAAACAGTGGAAAATATCAGGTTCAATATTGTTCCTCCGTGATTAGGGATAGAGTTTAACTGGTAAAGATTGAAAAGGTTTGTAAATTTTCTGACACCTCACCGAAGAAACACTTTAGTCAGAAAAAGTCCAGTATACATTGGCAAGAATGAAATCACTAATTAAAGTTAGAGAGCTGCCTCCATGATGAGCTTACATAACTCCATCCACAATGACACAGCAGAGCATGTGCTTTGAGGCAAATAAAGAGGGTGGGATAGACACAATACTGAAGACTTGACGAACCTCAGGATATAGCTTCACAGAAATGAAGACACATTCAATGTCACTATTTGAAGTAGGGATAACTTTAGATTTTATCTCGGAGGACACTGCAATAAGAACAACTCCACCGCTAGATTTTGTACTAGTTTGAGCAGACCTGTCCATTTGGTAGTCAGTGTAGGAGGTAAAACTAAGTTAATTATTCAAAATATCAGCGTAAAGTTTAGTCTCGATGAGGCATATAATATTACAAATACAAGAAAATAAAGACCTTTTCAATATTTCAATATTTGTGCGGAGCCCGTTTACAGTCTGATAGTACAGTAAGACGTTTGGTTGACTGTTGAACTTAATTAGTTTTTCGTTTTTTTACACTTTTGGAATGCCATTGAAGTACTTCGGGCTAAGGGCAGTCTTGGTCGTGTCGAGCGGTGACGTGGCGTGGTGGGTGTGTCGAGCGGTTTACTGCTGTTGCAGTTCGTATTTAGTGATTACGCCAAACGCCAGCGACCCTCAACGTCACCTGATACTACAGGAGAAGAGCTCATGGACGCCAACACGAAGGACGAGAAGGTGGGTGATATTACTCACGGACAGTTAATGGCCGGACTTAGTGGTCTGCTTGATCAGAAGATTTCCAAATTAGCAACAAAAGACAATTTGGTCAACCTCTCAAGACAGGTGAAGAAGCTAGCCGAGGAGAATAAAATGTTGAAAGGCGATGTTGTGCGCCTCCAACTGCAAGAAAAGGTTATATGTAAAAAAAACTTTTAAATCTAGAAAGCCGGTCTAGAAGAAACAATCTGATATTTAGAGGGCTTAAATGGACGGAAAAGAGTCCAGATTACAAGCAGGTGGTCCTAAAGTTTTGTAGAGAAATGTTAGGCTGTGGGGCTAGACTGTGGGTTAATCGGGCACATCTTCTGTGGAAGACGGTAGTGCGGTGATAGCTCATCTCCCCGAGGATGCGGATGTTGATTATATCATGTCCCGAATTTCATCCCTGAAGGGAACAAGGGTACACTGTGCACAGGGATTTCCCTACAGAAGTGCGTCATAAACGTTCGTGTCTAGCGGCGGTGCGGTCCGAGGTGGAGCGTGTGGCTGGCAGGATGAGGATGCTTTTGGCATTTGATCACCTTACCATTAATAGCACCAGGTTTACACGGGAGGATGGAAAGCTAATGGCAGGACAAAGAGACGGCGCTGACCAGTTAAAGACGCTCTTCAACCACAGCTTTATCGACTTCCTGGATGGGCTGAGAGAGCGGGCTCCAAGACAACAGCGACAGCCGGGAGCTCCAAGACCGGAGAGAGGTGCGAGTACGGCAACGACGACTGTGAGAGCAGGTGCCGCAGACCCAGCAGTCGCGGGGTCGGGGACGAGTACTGGACCGGCTGCGAACACCACCAAAGGCTGAGGGGACTTTGCCGATCCTGCATCCGGGGGGCTGCCGATAATTTAAGAATAGTCTGCTACAATGTGTGTGGTCTAAAACTTAAGGCAAATGATGTTTCCTTTATAAATTTTATTAATGATTATGATATTATTATTTTAATTGAAACTTTTTGTTCTGAACAGGATATCGAATTTATTGTAAGCAAATTTAGAGATTTCAAAATTCAGGTCAGTCCGGCAACAAGATTGGCTAGCTTTGGTAGATTTAATGGTGGGTCTGTATTTTTAATAAATTTAAAACCAACTTGTGCAAAAAACATACAATTTATATTAGTAGAATCGTTTACATTAATCTATATAAATGACAGCCATAGAAACAAAACAATCAATATTGCCGTTTTATTTAAATTATAATTACTGGAACAGGGATTATACTAGTCTATTGAATTTTTCCCAACATAATCATATAGACAATTTAGTAATTTTAGGTGATGTCAATGGAAGAGTTGGTTTTGAGCAGAGTATAACGGAACTAATGTTAAATAGTACCTTAGTGTTATTAGAAAATCGAAGGATTCAATTTTGAATGGGAAAGGGAAACGAGTATTGAAACTATTCGATCATTTAGGAATAATTATTTTAAACGGACGATCTCCAGGAGATCAAAAAGGAGAATGCACTTTTGTAGGTACTATGGGCTGCTCTGTTATTGACTTGGTGGCAGTGTCAATAGACTGTTTACACCTCGTCCGTGACTTTCAAGTGGTTTCTCACCCCGGTTCTGACCATTTTCCAATCGAAGTAACTTTTGAAGTGAGTCACCTTGCCGTTGAGGGAAGAGGGGAGAGGGAAAGACCGCTACCATTGTTACCTAAATTGAAATGGACAGATAACGAGAGTAGAACTTATGTTAATAAAATAAATAGTGTATTTATAGATTATGAATTGAGTAATGACAACCAATAAAATGTATGTAGGGTAACCGAAAGCATAATTAATGCAGCAAGTTTCAAATTAATACATAATCGGAAGAATTATTTAAAGAACAAACAGCCTTGGTTTGATTATCAATGTTTAAAATTAAGAAAACGCGTATTTAAGTTACTTAATTTTTTTGTCGCAGAGCAAACTCTAGCAGCGTCAGAATGAAATATTTGGAAGCAAATAAACTTTACAAAATTATGTGTAGGGACAAAAAAATTTGATATTATAATAAAGTCGTTCAAAATCTAAACCAAGTCAGAGATACAAGGAACTATTGGCGGGCGATCACTCATTTTAAAAGACATTCTAATAAGGATATAGGGAATATTATACCTGAAGAATGGTTCACTTCGAAAATCTATTGAACCCTCCACTTCTAGCCAGTGGTGTCAGCTATGCGAAGCCGGCAGTAGCAGATTATTATTTGGACGCGGAATTCTCTGAAATTTAATTAAAAACTGTATTATTTAAAGCTAAGTCTGGTAAAGCCCCAGGCTTTGACAGAGTTCCCTATGAAATTTTCTAAAATACTCCAAATTCCTTACTTACCGCTTTACTAACAATTTATAACAAAATTTATAAAGATGGCATTATACCAGAAAGTTTCAAAAAATCCATAGTATACCCGTTACGTAAAAAAGAAAGCCCAAATGTGGCAACAAATTACCGTGGTCTCTCGTTTATTGATTGTATTGCTAAATTGTTTACTGGTATGTTGAATAACAGGTTATGTAATTGGATTGAGGAAAAAGGATTATTACCGAATTTCAAGCTGGTTTTAGAAAGGGTTATTCCACGATTGACAACATATTTAATTTAACATGTATGATAAGTTTAAGTTTATCGATGGATTCAGGAAAATTGTATTGTTGTTTTGTGGAATTCACCTCTGCGTTCGATTTTGCCGATATAAAATCGTTAATACACACGTTATAGTGTTTGGGAGTATTGACGCGGATGTTACAGACTATAAAACACCTGAACAATGGCACGTCTGCTAGTGTGTGGTGCAGGGAGGGGCTGACCTGTAGTTTTGCCATACAGATGGGCCTCAGACAGGGCTGCATTTTGAGTCCGTTATTATTATCTCTTTTTATTAACGATTTACCGGATGTTTTGGGAGGAGGATGCAGATTTGGAGGCAAGCGAGTTATTGTGTTGATGTTTCGCGGACGATATTGTACTGATAGCGCCTGGAAATTACATTTCGAAGAAAAATCAAAATCGGCAGAATTTGCAATCAGTTCAATTTGGGTGGAATTATTAAAAAATAACAAAGTTCCATTGAGTGGTAAATACACGTGTTACAATACAATAATACGGTCTATTTTGTGTTATGGCGCTCAGGTGTGGGGATGCTTTGAAAACGAGAAGGTTGAGTCGGTTCAAAAATATTTCATTAAACAATTATTCTCTCTCCCTACTAATACGCCAAATTATGTTTTATATTTAGAAACAAACTAAAAATCAGAGCTCTCTTCTAAAATAAAATAATACAATGGATTTATTTTAAACTGGCAAATTAATAAGTTCAACGTTTCAGAATTTTTATCACTCTATTTTCCACAAAGAAAAGAATTGACAAACCTTTTTAGTAAATTTAAAAGTTCCTTTGGCAAGAAATAAAAAATATTAATCAAATAAATCAAACTAAAAATCAGAGCTCTCTTCTAAAATAAAATATTAAAGTTTTAAAATAAAAATCTAATACCTCTTGGAAATAACTAAAATTAAAATGTTCACTTCTTAGTAAACCCACAATTCAAAAAATAAAAATTTAAACTTCTCTTTACACTAGTTGAACCTTAACTTTCAAGTCTCTGCAATTCAGGTTACAACTCTCTCAAACAATTATTAATGTTCAATTAATTTCCAATTAATAATTCACAATAAAACAGTTCCAGTTAAATATTAATAAATTACTACTTTTCCAAATCTCAATTAAAGTGTTATTAACAAAGTTCAATTTTAATTCACTTTTCTTGCAAGTATGAACCAAATTTAACTTGTATGATTCTATTATGCTCTATTGTTCCTCGAGAATAAGTTATGCCGATTGCTCTGTTGTTTCTATGAATTTAATTTTTTCCTCAAAATCCCTCGCGGAAAAAATATTTAAGAAACACGGCGCACTGTAATCAACTTACTCACGAAAATAACCAAAAGAAGGGCGAAAATTATGAGCGGGCGCTTAAATACTTCCCTTTCCAATCAACTTTGCAGGACATCCGCGGTGTTCTCTCATTGGTCCAGCTGTATCAAACCAGGAGAACAATACTCGCAACAAGACAAGTTCTAGTCAATTCAAGGCAGTCAACCTGCCTTCCTAACAATTTAAAACTACCAGTACTAACTTGCCAAAGGATTACATGTTCGTTTTTACCCTGACTTTTTACAATCTAATCTAAAATTAAGTCCCAATATTTCGATCCCAAAATTTTCATTTAATTTAAGTTTGAATTAAAAACATAAATCAATGTAGCTTTAAAATCGCTACTTCACCCCCCTTCTTTACTTCTAAATACGGCCCTGAGTTAATAAAAGAAATTTAACACCAATTAGCAATTAAAAAATGTTTTTAAAACGTACATCATTTAGTTACCCACCAATGTTTTTGGAACAGACAGAAGAGTTAAACAAATAGAGATTGACAGTTATAAAAGGAATGTAGGTTAATGACTCGAGATAGCGAAGCCTATTCCCCTCACAATTCTAATTTTACTATCTACAGCAGGTCAGTCTTTCCCAGTCAAAGGAATTTTGTCCTCTCCGGTATCCTCCTGTCGACATCTATCTATGTACGTCCTGTCGCCCTCAGTTACTTCCGTCAGTTTGTGAGCGTCGATGCAGCCGTGTCGTACCCGTAGTCCGTAGCGTAGCTCACTACCCCTCGCTGTGGTAAAGCCGCGTTTACACGAGGCCAGCTAGCAGTCCAGCTGACTGGAGCCAGTCAGCTGGACTGCTAGCTGGCCTCGTGTAAACGCTACCGGCGCCAGCTGACACTCCAGTCCAGTGGGAAAAAGCCGATCCAGTGCACTGGCTTGAGGAGTAGATTTGACGCCAGTCCAGTTCCCCCACCACCAAAAACTGAGACTGGCGCGGCCTACTGAAAACTTGTGAACGACTCCGGCCAGTCGGTCCAGTCCAGTACAGACCTGTCTGCATGCAACACCCCTACTGTAGTGCACTTTTCTATTTAGTTTTGTTCAACATATTTTGTACTTTTTTACACCATGACGTCTAAAAAGTGGAGTGAAGGGTTAACGATTCCTTGAACACAAAACCTTCAGAACAAAATGAGTGGGATGCGTTCGGCAATTTAGTAGCAGCCCATCTAAAAAAACTGACCCCTCGCAGGGCTCCTGAAACGGAAATGAAAATCCTTTCGGTACTCAACGAATGCCGTATGCAAGACTTAATTGACAAAACTATCATTCCGTCACACTCAGGCTCGTCTGTGCGCTCCGTGGAAAGCAGTGATGTATCACTTTCTCCAGGGACGTCTGTACAAGAGGCAAATCAATTTTTACTGATGGAACCCGCATCTTATCTTGCCGACTACTACACCAATGCTAACATTTGAATACAAGTTTGTTTGTATAATTTAAATTTTGTAATGAAAATTATGTGAGTGAAATTAAACAAATCTTATATTCAGTAAAAAGTCCTTACTTAATATCCTTTAATATCCATTTTTACCATAGGCGTTTTATAGGGGGACTATATATACCATAGTCACTTGGGGGCAAAAACCCCCTATATAAGGGACCCATAAGTCATGTCATGTTAATGTTTACGTTTCTATCAATGAACTTAATAATGCAAAATAAATCTTATATTTTTTATATGGTTTGTATAAAACTGATTAAAGTAACATTGATTTTTAAGTTTGCAACTATACTATAAAGCAAAATGTTGTGTACCTAAATAAACTCCTGCAGACAGGTGTACAAAGCTTCACAAACTTCTGGCACAAATTTTGAAATTGCGGGTTTCGAAACTCGAAACATAGCCTGTAGAACTCTATAACTTGCTCCCGTAGCTAAATATGCCAATGTTACTTCCAACTTTAACTTGGGAGTTAGAGCTTCTCTCATAACAGTGTCTTGTTTGGCAATCAAGGGCGATACTCGATGCAGAAGTTCATCGAAAATAACAGGACTAATTCTCAATAGAGCTCTATATTCAATGGGATTTTCTAATCGCAATTCTGATAACAGCTGAGATGAGGCCCCAGATGAATCTCTCCGTAAAATCCATTTTCTTGTCCACTCTCGTTTCTTGTTAAGTTCTTCTTGCAGCACCTTAGAGGATTCACTCACAAAATCTCGACACAAATCTCGAAAAATGTTATTCAACTCAACGCGGGTGAGGCTTGTAGATGCACTCTCCTCCATGGTTCTAGCTCAACTGGCGGCAGTCAACTGGATACGTCTAAACGGTTACTGGAGCCAGTCAGCTGGCCTCCAGTTCTCACAATAAACTGGCGCCAGTCAACTGGACTACCAACTGGCCTCGTGTAAACGCGGCAGTGTTGTCCCGAATCTCACCTCCACAGCATTCCACATACGAACAGAACATTCTCTCTTACTATGACACAAGTCCCCTTCGTCACCATTTATGTCGGAATTTCAGAGCTTGTCTCTTTTCGTTTTCAAAAAATTTTAATTTTTATCCAACTCGAAGATTGCTCATTCTTTCCTTCATAAACTTTATTAACACATTTAAGACCCTTTATTTAATTACTAACAAGTTATTTACATTGGATTACAAGGGGGGGGGGTTGACCTAAATTTCTTTCTCTCATTCATTCACTATAAACAAATAGAAACATGAAATTGGACACACAAGAAGGAATGTTTGTACATCAATAATTATAATGTCTTTATACTAATATCAGACAGTATAATGGTTGTAGACACTATTATTAAATACTACATTTCTTAATTTTAAAGTCCTGAGGCCATGTAATTATCCTCTTCATGTAATATTTATTTATATGTTATAAAAATCCCCTTTTTCTTTGATACCTGAAAGAAAACACAAAACCTTGACTTGGCCTATGGTTACTCAATTATGACATTTTACTATGGTTTTTTTTTAAATTTTTATGCTGAAAGAAAAATTGTCCAATTGTTCTTAATTGTCCAAATGATCTAATTAATTTTCACTTAGGCGGGTCTCAAATCTTGTAGATGCACTCTTTTCAAAATTTTTAAGTCCTTGGTGTGCTGTATTATATAACTGTTCTCTGAGATAATAATCACAATCCTGTAAGGTCCGTCAAATTTCCTATCCAATTTATTTCTGTGTCCAGGTATTTTACAAAACACTTCATCATTAATTTTAAACTTTCAGTGGTTTCTATTATAGGGCCTTAACTTCGAATTTTTAATAAACTGTTTATTTAAATTTTCCAACGCCTCGGCATATTTTTGACATTTTTCCTTTGGCACTAAATTTTCAAAAATTGATTTTAAGTTCCACTTTAAATCCAACTCATTGTTAGGTTTAAAATTAAACATTAAAGAATATGCGCTATACCCGGTACTGTCATTCACACAGGAGTTAACTGCTTATTGAATTTTACTCAAATCAGAGTCCCAGTTCCTTTTGCAATCACTATACAAGCATGTCAAAATTGAATTTAAGTTTCTAAAATATCTTTCAGATTTGTTACCCTGGGGGTTGTACGGGATTGTAGTGATTAATTTCACACCCCATTTGAAATAATTTTCCCTTAATTCCTCGCTGATAAAGTAAGTAGCGTTGTCGCTTACAATAACTTCCGGCAAACCAAAGTTAAAAAAAATATTACTCTCTAAAGTTTACAACACTGTACCTGAATTCACTTTCCTGAGAGGCACGGCCCAATTGCACCTTGTGAAGTCGTCCACTATGATTAAGATGAATTCATCCCGTCTTGAAGATCTAGGCAGAGGTCCAAATACATCCATGTAGACTTTCTGTAGTGGACGTGCCGAATTACCTGCATGCAGCTCACCACGGTCCCGCCAGTTGGTATGTTTACTCAATCATTTCCTAAGATTGTCTACAGTGTCATATGTACTAGTTTCTCACACGGAACCACAGTTCATAAATTAATTCGTCCTTACTTAAAAAGTCCACTTTGAGAGCCATTTTTGGTTAAATAAATTTAACTTAACTATCACAACTTAATTGTATATGACACAAGTTCTTGCCAAAGTTTTCTAACACATTTTATAACAGTTTGTATAAGTTTATTAAAAATTCACTGGATACTTTACTAGCAGAGTGGCGCAGTCAATATAACGACTAGGATTGTAGATATTAATATTCCTTAATATTATTAATATATTAGTATTAATATTTAAATTATCAATAAGACATCCAAGACGATAAAAAATATTTTTTGATTAGTAAGCTCCTAGTGAATATTAAGTACAATGTATTACTAAATTTGTTAACTATTAAATATTATCTGGTTTGTCTAAAATAAAAATCACAGTTCTAAATTAAAAACAATGGATTTATTTTAAACTGGCAAATTAATAAGTTCAACGTTTCAGAATTTTTATCACTCTATTTTCCACAAAGAATTGACAAACCTTTTTAGTAAATTTAAAAGTTCCTTTGGCAAGAAATAAAAAATATTAATCAAACAAATCAAACTAAAAATCAGAGCTCTCTTCTAAAATAAAATATTAAAGTTTTAAAATAAAAATCTAATACCTCTTGGAAATAACTAAAATTAAAATGTTCACTTCTTAGTAAACCCACAATTCAAAAAATAAAAATTTAAACTTCTCTTTACACTAGTTGAACCTTAACTTTCAAGTCTCTGCAATTCAGGTTACAACTCTCTCAAACAATTATTAATGTTCAATTAATTTCCAATTAATAATTCACAATAAAACAGTTCCAGTTAAATATTAATAAATTACTACTTTTCCAAATCTCAATTAAAGTGTTATTAACAAAGTTCAATTTTAATTCACTTTTCTTGCAAGTATGAACCAAATTTAACTTGTATGATTCTATTATGCTCTATTGTTCCTCGAGAATAAGTTATGCAGATTGCTCTGTTGTTTCTATGAATTTAATTTTTTCCTCAAAATCCCTCGTGGAAAAAAAATTAAGAAACACGGCGCACTGTAATCAACTTACTCACGAAAATAACCAAAAGAAGGGCGAAAATTATGAGCGGGCGCTTATATACTTCCATTTCCAATCAACTTTGCAGGACATCCGCGGTGTTCTCTCATTGGTCCAGCTGTATCAAACCAGAAGAACAATACTCGCAACAAAACAAGTTCTAATCAATTCAAGGCAGTCAACCTGCCTTCCTAACAATTTAAAACTACCAGTACTAACTTGCCAAAGGATTACATGTTCGTTTTTACCCTGACTTTTCACAATCTAATCTAAAATTAAGTCCCAATATTTCGATCCCAAAATTTTCATTTAATTTAAGTTTTAATTAAAAAAATAAATCAATGTAGCTTTAAAAACGCTACAGTACTGTAAAGATGAAATTGCTTTCAGATTAAAACGTATAGATACCAGAGTTTGAAATAACCACAGACTAACCACTAGAGTTACAATAACAGGAACCACATTTTAATTTATCTGGTTTATTTTGAAATGAAATGAAAAATGACTTTATTAGAGGCGAAGTTAGGACTATAAAGTCCTCTCTACCACTTAACCTCACTTAACCACTTAACCTATTTTGTAGTGTAGGCACAAAGCTGGATAGACATATGTGCTTAAATGGCTATAGCCCAGATCAGCAAATTTCAGGGAGGGACAAAATTTTTTGAAGAGAAATGTATGTAATGTTTGTGAATAGTTGATTTTAGTAAATAATGGAATGATACTAATAATCTTTAGACAAATTTTAATCTATAAAAATTACTAACAAAATTATCTAAAATTTAGTCCAAATAGAGGGGTGTTGGGGCTTGTAACACCCACAGTGGTAAAAACATTCGGGGTAAATTTAAACTTATGTCAAACTGAAATCATTTTCGTTGTTGAACCATGCTCTTAGTTCAAATTCGTGTTTATTTGTTTTGATATTTTATCTACAGCAGCTGACAGACAGACAGCACAAAACTTGTGCCTAGCATGAAGAGTCAATGCACAAACAAGTAATGCTTGAGAAATACAATAAAAGCCCTTTAGCACACTTCCCTTGCTTCGAGCCTTGATTATAGATCCTTCTTAATCAAGGTTTCGAGCGACAGAGACGAGTGAATAATGCCAATGAACACCTACCGATTATAGTCTTATCATCATTCTTATGTCTCGTTGTTGAGGCTAGTTGTGTTTTAGTGACTTTTTAATGATAAATGCTGACATTGTTAGTAGTAACGAAGAAATAAAAATACAACACCTTTAGTTTGCCGATTATACTATTAAAAATATTTTATTTCATTCGCTTTTATTGTTACACTTTTCTATAAGTTTCTACAAAGATTGTCTAACTATGGTAGACAATTCTAGCAAAAATCTAAGAGTGCATGGCATACAAAAAATTAAATGTTAATCAAAACGTGTTTTTATAGTTGACCTACTTAAAGAAATAAAATTACTCCTGATATGGCAAGTTATGCAATGATGCGTTTAATTCATTTTATAACACATTTTAAAAATCAAATTTTTGCAAAAACTGTAAGTACACAACCAAAGATATAGCGGTCTCTTAAATAGTATTTGACTTGAGATTTGTATTCTTTAACATTTTTTAAATTTTACAAAAGAGAACATTACATTTTTGTATATATCAATTAATAAAATATAAATAACTAATAATCATCTACTAATAAATATTAGTGACTACAATGTAGATAATAAGTCTATTTAAGAGTAAATAGTAGAACTAAATAGTTTAAAGAATAGTTTCAAAATAACTGGTCTGTTTTATCGTTACTGTAGTAGACTGGTACAAAACTCTGCAGACTGGGTACCACGCTAAAGTAGTGTTGTAAACCTTAACATATCATACTCTTAATATTCATCACAGGGTTGCCTTGGCGGTACGGAGTATAAGATGTCACACCTCGCAGTGCTAGGCCAACACATCTTTTATATCTACTACCGGACAGGTAGCAGGTTTTCCCATGACGAGGTTTATGGTTACAAAGTGGGACCACCCTGTTTAGGCCATACGTATTTTAAATAATATGATATATACACTATCTTTTATTGTAATAATAGCAAAGTTACCTAAGCAAACGAGAGATTTAATTTCAAAGAAAAAGAAACTTAAATAAAATTACTAGTTTTAGGTGAGTTGGATTATAAACAACACGTATTAGTGTTTTACTATAGAGAGACAGGGATTTCTAACTCCATAATATTAGCTATACCATCTCAATCAATTTAAGTTACCATACACCAATAAACAAATCGGTTAAACAATATTTAACCTCAAGATAATGGCCAAAATGTTTTTTGTCTTTAATTTTACTTTATATAATTAAACACATATAATTATATACTTTACATAACACATATAAATACTTTATATAATTAAATTCACTATTCCAATATTCCGGATAGTATATGTAAAACTTAGTCTCAACCACATGATTTAACCATCAAAAGTAATTTGGATTCGGATTTGAAACTTTGTTTTGTGAAATACACATACTTATGATAAAACTAGTAAGTTCATTTTTTATGTAAATAACGCTTATACAAATATACTTATCAAGTTTCTTACAAATCGGATTATTTTAAGTACCCAGTATGCAAAATAGACAATTACAGTATTTGTTGGTTGCCCCACTATCATTCTGAGCGCCTCAATTAATCTTATTTTTAGCTGGTATGTTTTAAATAAAGCAGAGCTCTCATACCTATATCTTATGAATCAAAATTGTATAATTCAGATAGGAGTCTTTGTGTTATCATCTATTCCTTTTCCAGATGAACGCTGACACTCTGAATCTTCACTAAAATGTTATATTTGTGACAAAGTGTTTAAAAGAAAACACTATCGAAATTGTCATATGTGAAATATTCACAAGATAAATTGTAAGGGAAAACTATTGCCTGAAGTCGATTATTCTTGCTTATTGTGTAATAAAAATTTTGCATGCAAGAGAAATTTACAAATTCATTTGAATGCAGTTCACTTACAACAAGATGATTCAAACTTACTTAAATGCGACAAATGCAGCTACAGCACTGCGTACAAGTAAAATCTTAAAAGGCATCTGTCAAAACATACAAATCACAAACAGCAACAAAAACTTTTGAAATGTTCTAAATGCAATGCCATATATAGTTCTTTGACATTTTTAAGGTTGCACGAAAAAAAATCTCACAATGATCTCAAAATAAAATGTTTCATCAATACAAATAGTATATGCCTCTTCATGTTGGTCATAAAAGTGAACTGAAGCATACATGGTTGACTACCGAAGAAAGAAAGTGTATTGCAAAACATTAGCTTGTAAAACTCCCCACCATGATGTACTTCGAATGGTCAGAAGTACAATAACCAACCAAGAGCTGCAAAGATTGCATCTAATAACAAGAAAAGACATCGCCAATATTGAAAGGGATTTTAACCTAACCTCTGAGGCGCAGAAACATCCCTTTGACTCAATAAGTGTTGAATGCTGGTATCGTCAACTGAAGGACTCAAAAGATACAGCTTGTGTGTTTTATAAACCATAAGGAGGAACATTGAATGACTATCACGAATTAACAAAAGACGATTTTGTTCTGATTTATATGTCAGAAGGTCAAAAGGTGTTGCTTAATAAATATGGGAAAGATACCATATGTATAGACGGTATCAATAAGCAGAATTTTCAGCTCTGTACTATTTTAACTTTAGATGCCAGCCAAGAAGGATTTCCAACTGCTTTAATGTTTAGTGATAGGGGAGATGACAACATAATGTCTTTATTTTTTCAAAAAATAAAAGATATGGTAGGTGTTGTACAGACAAATGTTTTTATGTCTGACATGGAAGAAACCTTTTACAATGCCTGGGTAAAGGTCATGGGCCCAATGCAAGTAAGATTATTTTGTACATGGTATATACTGAGAGCGTGGAAAAAGAATTTAAACATAATATAGTCAAAAGAAATTAAAGAGACGCCACTTTTAAAATTTTGCAAACTTTGCTACAAGACAGGGACATAAATACTTTCCATACCCTACTTGAAGGAGCCTTAAAAAGTTTGATAGTGAACAAGATACTTCTGTCTTCGGCAACTATTTCAAAGATTATTACGTAAAAAACCACCGTTTTAAGCTTTGGGCATATTGCTACCGCATGAATGCTGGCATAAACACTAATATGTCAATAGAGAGCTTCAATACAGTGTTGAAATATTTTTATCTGGAAGGAAAAAAAGTGCAAAGACTGGATAAAACCTTATGTGCTTTACTAAATCTGATTAGGGACAAACTTTTTGACAGCTTAATAAAATTGGAAAAAGGTAAAGTACTTACAAAACTATAAATGTTATGTAGACTACCTAGACGGCATAAAGAAAGCTATGAGATTGCTGACTATAACATCATTACATTGGAAAATAAATGGCAAGTGTTATCTTCTAAAGCACAAGAATTTTATTCAGTAAAAAAAGTTAAAGAATGCAACTGTTGTGTACTTTTGTGCCTACGTTGTAATTCCTGTTTTCATGAATACATATGTTCGTGTATGGACAATAGTATAAAAAACTGCATGTGCAAGCATATCCATTTGGTGGCTTGCTTACTCTGTAGCAAAACTGATGAATCTCCTTTGGAAATGTATAGACTGGGGTTTTGAAAATTGACCATTGATGATGATACGAACTTAAAAGAGCAAATACTATAAGAAATTTCATATGACAAAAACAACACTCCTAATGACGAGGCTCGCCCAAAGAGAATTTATGAAAAAATGACATTGTGATGGAATACATGAAAAGAAACTACTTCAGACCAAAAAGATTATATTGATAACCATTTGACACAAATATTAACTAAATTAGATGCAATGGCCACTACTGCGCAGATACCAGTTAAGGTAAGTCCAATCACTTAATGAGCAGTTTTAACTAAACCAGTATTTATTGTTTAGTAGTAAAAGTTAAATTGAATTAAATTTAAAACAAGTAATAGCAGTTAAAACCTATGCGACGGAAAATTCTGTCAAATTTATAGACTTTATTTTTAGGAAGAAAAGTGTAACAGAAGGCAACCAGGCAATACCAATGTTACTAAACAGATACGTTTTCTTTCCACCAAAAAGAACAAAAACCCTCGCAGAGAGGCCTCACAGAGGAGAAAAAGATAGACATTTCTCTGGAATTAAGCCTTCTGAGTGACAATGGGAGACTTCAACAAATTGTATAAATTAGTGTAAATGTAATTATATCATAAATCTGTATATTCATAGCATTAGATATCAGTAGGACTAAATTATTTTAATCATATGTATTACATAAATATTTCTACGCAACCATAAAAGTGGTGTTTAAAGTTGAAAACCAAACATATACTCACATATGATCTTAAACTGAATATGTCAGTTACATTAACATAGTAAAATTAGAAAAATTTTGTATCTATTAATGATGTCACGTGCTATTTTAGGTCTTTAGTTAGTTGTCATTGATTTTGTCATATTTCTATAATTATGTTTTTGGTTGAATATTTACTCACAGGTTTCTTTTTTAATCCCCTTAGTTTATTATAGCTATTACATAACTCTTATTACAGCTTTTGTAGCGTAATTATTAATTTATTTACTACCAATTAAGGACTCCACATTATACTATGTTTCTTTTGCCCTATTAATTTGAATAGCTTTCCAATAAAACAAAAAAATATATTTAACGTCGGTTTAAGCCTATATGCAAAATATGATGAAATTATGACACTTTATTCGTTGTGCACCATCTCACATTTTGTCAAGTGTCTTTGGAATTATAAAGAAAGTTCAATATTAATATAATTAATTCGATAAACATTAATGTAGTATACGTTCTATATATTTTCTATGTTTTGCAGATATGTTTGGATATAAAACAACTCATTAATTCGTAATAGATAACAGAAATCAGAACCGTTTAGAACTGAGGTTGCAATCAGCTGCATGTTCTGGGTTTGTCGGAACTGCTTGGCTCTGACCAGTCGAATTTTTGGGATTTATCGGTACTGCTCGGCTCTGCCCCCACTCTTTCTCTCCGCAGCGTGCGATCACCTCACCTCATCTAGGTGACCCATGAGGAGCTCATCAATTGTCACCTGAAAACACAGACTGTACTCCCGGCCCAGGAAGCAACCACTGTTCACCCGTTGTAATCACCAAAAACTGTTTTGAAATATCTTTCATTTGTGGGTTGATGTAAAATTAAATTAGTACAAATTTTAACAAGTATTCTCAACCAGTACGTAAAGTATCATAGAGTATTTTCAAAATCTCAAAATAATAGCTAATAACCAATGTTGTAAGGATTTACAAAAACATGTATTATGCCTTTAATTATTAACTTACAACTCTTAATTTTTAGAATGTTGTTCTTTAAAAGGCATACACAAAATATTTTTACTGTAATAAGATTTTAATAATGATGAGTTAAAGTGGAGAAAGCTTAAATTTTAAACACAAAGCAGTTTTCTCCATATTTGTTGTTACAACAATCCGAATAGTAAAAAAAATATTTTTCCTTTACTCAAATACATTGGTGAACACTACACAAATAGTAAAACCTTGTTTCTGAGGTAATATTTTAATGTGGTAGACATTTGTAGTGAGATGTTTAGCTTGTG